>NC_083587.1:2302500-2602500 GCF_027579695.1 Neoarius graeffei
GCCTGATTATAGGATTTCAGTTGCTCAAGCGTTTGGAGTCTCCTTTATTGTATTTTGCATTTCATAATGCACCAACTGTTTCCAATGGTAACATTTTCCAAGTGACCTGATGGACAAAATTCTGGTAACATTTTCAAAGTGAGCTGATGGACAAAATTCTTCACGTTCTAAAAGAAAATACATATCCTATGGTTCAATATAGCTCATCTTAGAGCCTGCACAGCTCAGTAGATAGGACCAAGGTTCAACATTCTTTGAGTTACATTTAGCATTTTCTGAAGCTAAAGCATCCTTCAAAAAGGCCACCAAAACCTGTTTTCTGAAAGCTATCTCTGATAAAGCTCAGCTCACAGTCTGACTATGGGCTGTGACCAGCAACCAAAATCAAATCAGGTTGCAATATCTTGAAAGCATTTAGCTGCAAATTTGCACTTAATAAGTAAAACTGCCTTGGGATGAGCAGAGAAAATGCAATCATGATGAAATACTTAACGATTTCATGAGCAGATGACCATTTGCAGATGGATCTTTGACTTTCTGACAGGCAGACCCCAGGTGGTGATAATCAGTAGCCACACTTACTCCTCGCTTACTGTATCCTGAACACAGGTGTGCCACTGGGCTGTGTGATTAGTCCCCTCGTTCACTGATTGTTCGCCCACGACTGCACTGCTAAATACAGTGCCAACATCATCATCAAAATTGCTGACGACACAACCATCTCGGGCCTCCTTACGGACAACGATAAGAGTATAGATAGATAGATAGATAGATAGATAGATAGATAGATAGATAGATAGATAGATAGATAGATAGATAGATAGATAGATACTCTCAACGTTCATTAACACACTGAACTCAGGGACTGCACATTTCACTTTACCTTGCTCATTTGCACTATTCCGCACTACCTCACCTTAACAGCTATTAGTTTGTTTATTCTGCTTATCTCATGTTTACCTGATATACCTCAAGTGCCCTTGAATGTTTATTTGCTTCAATATGTATGTGTGTGTGTGTGTATATATGAGTGTTTTGTCTATGTCTAGTTCTTACCTAGAGTGTTTATACTGTTTGTGTTGTTTATTTCAATTATTCTATTTTATATTTATTGTATTGCCTGTTTGCACCATGGGTCAGAGAGGACTGTAATTTCATCTGTGCTGTATGTCAAGCATTTATAGCATATTTGACAATAAAGTTGACTTGACTTGACTTGAGACGGCATGCAGAGAGGAAGTGAAGGCGTTAGCCAGCTCGTGCCAGAACAACAACCTCTCTCTCAATGTCAGGAAAACTAAGGAGATGATAGTGGACTACAGGAGACAGCAAGAGAGGACACACTAGGCCATCTACATCAACGAAGATGAGGTCGAAAGGGTCAGCAACTTTAAGTTCCACACTGTGGTCAGGAAAGCTCGCCAGCGGCTGTGCTTCCTGAGGAGGCTGAAGAAGTTTGGCATGAAGCCAAACATCATTTCAAACTAATACAGGTCCACAATCGACATATCACAAGACTCTGTTTATATCAGAACATATCAAAAGACTCTGTTTATATCACAAGACTCCATTTACATATCACCAACATATCTCAAGACTCTGTTTACATATCACCAAAACATTTACATATTTACTGTTTCCACATTTACCAACACATATCAAAACTTTGTTTACATGGTCAGTACTTAATTTGTCTTCAACAAAGTGCAATTACTGGTAGCCGCACATGTCAAAATTTCCCAATGTGCAATACAGGTGCTTGTGCTACACCCCCTCCCCACACTACCCCCTGAGACAATGCATGCGTACATCTCAGTTATTTCTATTTTCACTTGAATTTAACTTCTGTTTTTTTTCATCTTTATGACTTTGACGCTATGGTGGTGTAGTGGTTAGTGCTGCTGTCTCACAGTAAGAAGGTCTGGGTTCGAGCCCTGTGGCCGGCGAGTGCCTTTCTGTGTGGAGTTTGCATGTTGTCCGTGTGGGTTTTCTCTGGGTGCTCTGATTTCCCCCACAGTCCAAAGACATGCAGGTTAGGTTAACTGGTGACTCTAAATTGACTGTAGGTGTGAATGGGTGTCATGACCTGACGACTTGTCCAGGATGTACCCTGCCTTTTGCCTGTAGTCAGCTGGGATAGGCTCCAGCTTGCCTGTGACTCTGTAGAACAGGATAAAGCAGCTAGAGATAATGAGATGAGACTTTGAAACTTTTTTTTTAACTGATATTCTGTTAAACTCCTGTCAGGCTCCAATGCTGAGAGACTTGTTTCTGGTTCTTATCTCGGTCACTGCATTTCATTGCAAGTTGGCCATGTGTTAACAGAAAATGAGTAATGAAATTGAACTGAACTGAACTAAAAAGCTGACTGTTCTCACAACACCAGGCCAAAAGTGGGCCTGGATGGCCCAATCCATGTCCAGCCACTGAGTTTGTGGCAACCTGATCACACACTCTGCCTTGGGCAGGGGAGTGCTGTGATAGTATAGTGGTTAATATTCTGTATTGTGACTATAGTAACCCTTGTTTGAATCTGGGTTATGGTGTTGCATTTTCCATCTTACTATTGAACATTGACTAAATGGAAAATCATACGTAGTTTGGATCTCACTTACCATTACTCCGCTTGGGCCAGTGGCGCAATGGATAATCAGTTTGATAACAAATTAGAAGATTTTCTGTTAGATGCTTGGCTGACCACAAAATGCTTCAACCAGCAGTTGATTTTCTGGTAGGGGAACACAGATAACTCCGATTTAGGAGAACTGTAATCAGGGAAGTGACTGAATTCCTGTCCCAACAGAATGGTGTTTTTTGTGTTTTAAAACAGTGTGTATCTGTTCATCTTTGTCATGTCCATCAGTCTCAAGGCGCACATACTCCCGTGAGTTTCTGCTCGACATCCGCAGAACTATATTCACGGATATAAATCCAGCGGGCGTGGAAGTGTTATGCGACTACAGTTTGCTCCAGAGGCCTGCTCAATCACCGACCCCCACTCCTGCATCCAGCCCACAGTGGAAGCGCCACAGGCGGAACATGCGGAAGCAGAAAAGGGGCAAGCGAGGTGGTATCCGGGCTAGGCTAGCGGCTAGCCCTCACTGGCCAGCTATCCCTACCATCATTCTGGCCAACGTACACTCGCTGGACAACAAGTTGGATTATGTCCACCTACTCCGCTCATCTTTTAAGTCTGTGAGTGAATGTTGTTTCCTCGTGTTTGTGGAAACATGGCTTAACAACAGCGTCCTGGACTGTGCAATTCAGCTAGCCCGGCTAACATGCTACTGGTCAGACAGAGCACTAGTCAAGGGGGGGAAGACTCGCAGCAGAGGACTCTGTGTTTACATCAGTGATGCCTGGTGCCGCGATGCTGTTGTGGTCTGCAAACACTGCTCACCACTGGTGGAGTTTATAATTATTAAGTGCCGGCCATTCTACCTGCCGAGGGAATTTACAGCCATATTGCTGGTAGCATTATACATCCTTACTGGCTCCAATAACAACAGGAGTGAAGCACTGAATGAACTATCAGCACATCAGTGAGCAGCAGACAGCCCACCCAGATGCTTTCCTCATCCTGACTGGGGATTTCAATCATGCAAACCCCAAGAGTGTGTTTCCAAAACTCTATGGACATATCAACTTTCCCACATGTGGAAACAATACTCTGGACAATGTTTACACCATGCATAAAGATGCATACAAAGCCCTACTCCTCCCCCATGTTGGGGCCTCAGATCACTCCACTGTTATGCTAATGCCAGCATGTATGCCGCAGGTTAAAGTCACCAAACCAGCTACAAAGCAGATACGTGTGTGGCCAGAGGGGTCCTCAGAGGCAGTCCAGGACTGTTTTTCCACCACTGACTGGAGCATGTTCAGACAGGCGGCCACCTACAACAACATCACAGATCTCCAGGAGTACATGGAGACCGTCACTGCCTACATGAGGAAGTGCATGGACAACGTTACGGTCACCAGAACCATCTCCATTCAGGCCAATCAGAAGCCATGGCTGACAGGGGAAGTCCACAGGCTCCTGTGGGCTCGGAACGGTGCCTTCAGAGCTGGGCACAAGGTGGGCCTAAGGACAGCTAGGGCCAACTTGTCACAAGGCATCAGGGTGGCCAAGAGACAGTGTTCCAGGTACATTGTTGACTATTTCAACAACAGCAGAGACACCAGGAACCTGTGGTGGGGGATTCAGACCATCACAGACTACAAGCCCTCACCGCAGACCTGTGACAACTCCATGTCTCTGCTGAATCAGTTGAATGACTTCTTCACTTGCTTTGAGGCAGACAACAGCACCATGGCACAGAAGACCCCACCACCTCCCAGCAACCAGGTGTTGATGCTGTCCCCAGACAGCGTGAGGAGAGCTCTCAGGATGACAAATGCACTAAAAGCCCCGGGTCCTGATAACATTCCTGGTCGTGTCCTGAGAGACTGTGCTGAGGAGCTCACAGATGTCTTTACAGACATCTTCAACATCTCGTTGAGCCAGGCTGTTGTCCCCACGTGCCTCAAAGCCACCACCATCATCCTGGTCCCGAAGAAGCCATCTCCCTCCTGCTTCAATGATTACCACCCTGTCGCACTCACTTCCATCCTCATGAAGTGCTTTGAGCAGCTAGTCATGTGGCATATCAAGTCTGCCATCCCCCCCGCCCTGGACCCTTTCCAGTTTGCATATCAGTCCAACCGTTTGACTGATGACACCATCTCCACTGCCCTCCACTCAGCCCTCACCCACCTGGAGACAAAAGACTCGTATGTCAGAATGCTGTTCATAGACTTTAGCTCAGCATTCAACACAATCATTCCTCAGCGGCTCATTCATAAACTGGACCAGCTGGGACTCAACACCTCCCTGTGCAACTGGCTGCTGGACTTCCTGACAAGGAGACCACAGGCTGTATGGGTTGGCAGCAACTCCTCCAGCACCATCACATTGAACACGGGGGCCCCCCAAGGATGTGTGCTAAGCCCCCTCCTCTTCACTCTGCTGACCCACAATTGCACACCAACATCCAACTCTAATCTCTTCATTAAGTTTGCGGATGACATGACTGTGGTGGGTCTCATCAACAATGGTGATGAGACAATCTACAGGAGTGAGGTGAGCCACTTGGCCATGTGGTGCAAGGACAACAATCTCTGCCTGAACATGGCGAAGATGAAGGAGATTGTTGTGTACTTCAGGAGAGCGCACACCCAGCATGCTCCACTATCTATCGATGGTGCTGCAGTGGAGAGGGTGAGCAGCACCAAGTTTCTGGGTGTGCACATCTCTGAAGACCTGTCCTGGAGCAACAACTCCGCATCACTGGCCAAAAAAGCCCAACAGCATCTATACTTCCTCCGCAAACTGAGGAGAGCAAGAGCCCTGGCCCCCATCATGCACACATTCTACAGAGGCACCATCGAGAACATACTGACCAGCTGCATCACCGTGTGGTACTGCACCGTGTGGGGCACGATGGTTGGTGCATGTGACCTCAGATCAGACGCTTCTCGCGTTGCTGCTTGGTTCTCTCTTACCCCATACAGCACTTTGTACAAGACTCGTTGTTCACACTGACAAAGCTCGAAGCTTCTGCTCAGAGTCTGACCATGGGCTGTGACCAGGAACCCTTTGAGAGAGGGAAAATTTTCTTACAGATAACATCTCCACTCAGTTCTGTATCACTCTTACAGTGGTGCTTGGAACTTTGTGAACCCTTTAGAAATTTCTATATTTCTGCATAAATATGACCTAAAACATCATCAGATATTCACACAAGTCCTAAAAGTAGATAAAGAGAACCCAGTTAAACAAATGAGACAAAAATATTATACTTGGTCATTTATTTATTGAGGAAAATGATCCAATATTACATATCTGTCAGTGGCAAAAGTATGCCAACCTTTGCTTTCAGTATCTGGTGTGACCCCTTGTGCAGCAATAACTGCAACTAAATGTTTCTGGTAACTGTTGATCAGTCCTGCACAATGGCTTGGAGGAATTTTAGCCCATTCCTCCATACAGAACAGCTTCAACTCTGGGAAGTTGGTGGGTTTCCTCACATGAACTGCTCGCTTCAGGTCCTTCCACAACATTTCTATTGGATTAAGGTCAGGACTTTGACTTGGCCATTCCAAAACATTAACTTTATTCATTAACCATTCTTTGGTAGAATTACTTGTGTGCTTAGCAGGGTCGGACTGGGAACAAATTTCAGCCCTGGCATTTTTCCTCTGGACCAGCCCACTATTGGCCCGACAAAACCACCCCCAAACACGCACTCACACATCCACCCACCCGTCCACACCGAACCCCCAATGAACAAATACCAGACACCTAAACACCATGAAAACACACTTTCACTGTCATTTCAATTTCACCTTGAACATATTACAAAACAGAAGCACAAGCACACAAGCTTTTGTGTCTCCAAAATGTGTGTGTGTGGGATTAAAATTAACGTCGTCCCGTCGACGTGATAAATTCTCATCGGGAGAATTTATGTGTGTGTGTGTGTTTACCTTACCTTACAGGAGACAGTCTCGGGGATGGCCATGCACATGTTAGGTGATGAGAAGGCGTCTCATTAGGCTACTCTTTTCTGCCACCATGTCAACAATTGTGTCTGTGTCCAAGGACATCAAAATGTCTTTTTCACTTGACATGAGCATGAATGCCTCCAGGTGCTCCTGGGCTGTAGTGCTCCGTAACCGGTTTTTAATGAATTTCAGTGTGGAGAAGCTGCGTTCACATGCCACAAATAAAGACAGTTCATTTTGGTTAGGGCGGCTCACTGGCCACGGAATCCTCCGAGTCCGAGTCTGACCCAACATACACATCACTTGGCTTTGAGCCTGTACTGACCTTTCCAGTAACGTTGTCCTCATTTTCGCCCGTTGAACTTGTAGTAGGGACGTCGGGAACACTAGCAGCAATGCTAGTAGTAGCACTACTGGCCACAGCAAACAAATTATCTATTTTAAAACACTTGGAAGCGTCAGCTTGAAGAGCTTTCTGCTTTTTGTCGCGAATCTTCTCCGCTCCCCCTTTTCTCTTTTTGCCACCTCTTTCCATTATTTATTCAGTGAATATATGCACAACACACATCCGTGTTCCCATGAACCTGTGCAACTCATAACATCAAACGGTAGACGACAGCCGTTAGATTCCTACCCCATCATGCACCGCTACACATTTTTGCAAAATCTCTGAACAGAAATCCACCAAATACAAAAAGAACAAAGTTTTTAGTTTAGTTTGTTGTAAGGATTTTACAGTTAAATGAAGAAAAATAAAATTACGCCACATGCCCACCATGACAAAGATGTGTATCAAAAGTAAGGGGTATATAAACTGCACGCTCCCCCCATAGATCATGATGTGCTTAGTCGAAAACATAATAGCAGATTTTCTATTGCTTAGTAGTCACTTGTAATTGCTATGTAGAGAACAGGGCTGGTGTTAACTTGTGAGGGCCGGCCCAAAGCACGTCTGAGGTACAGCGGCCCACCGGGATAATGCCCAAAATCACAGATTACCAGTCCGAGCCTGGTGCTTAGGGTCGTTGTCTTGCTGCATGACCCACCTTCTCTTGAGATTTAGTTCATGGACAGATGTCCTGACATTTTCCTTTAGAAATTGCAGGCATAATTCAGAATTCATTGTTCCATCAATGATGGCAAGCCGTGCTGGCCCAGATGCAGCAAAACAGGCCCAAACCATGATACTACCACCACCATGTTTCACAGATGCAATAAGGTTATTAGGCTGGAATGCAGTTTTCCTTTCTCCAAACATAACATTTCTCATTTAAACCAAAAAGTTCTATTTTGGTCTCATCCGTCCACACAACATTTTTCCAATAGCCTTCTGGCTTGTCCATGTGATCTTTAGCAAATTGCAGATGAGCAGCAATGTTCTTTTTGGAGATCAGTGGCTTTCTCCTTGCAACCCTGCCATGCACACCATTGTTGTTCAGTGGTCCCCTGATGGTGGACTCATGAACATTAGCCAATGTGAGAGAGGCCTTCAGTTGCTTAGAAGTTACCCTGGGGTCCTTTGTGACCTCACCGACTATTACACACCTTGCTCTTGGAATGATCATTGTTGGTCGACCACTCCTGGGGAGAGTAACAATGGTCTTGAATTTCCTCTATTTGTACACAGTCTGTCTGACTGTTGATTGATGGAGTCCAAACTATTTATAGATGGTTTTGTAATCTTTTCCAGCCTGACTAAATAAAAAAAAAATTACAGCTACTTTTCTGGAAAATGCCTGAGTTCTCACCAATGGCCTAAGCACTTCAAAGGTGGCCTTTACACGTCAAGGCTGTCCCATATGGTCTAGTGGTCAGGATTCCTGGTTTTCACCCAGGTGACCTGGGTTTGACTCCTGGTATGGGAATGTGTCTTTGTTGTGCCACTGTAGTTGCAAGTCACATGACCTTGAGTGAAATCTTCATTCTATAAGCTCTTGCTTTCATGAGTCCATTTGGTGTCATGATGGGACAAGAAGTCTGAAAACAGTGTAGAAGATTCCAGGATTCACTCCTGGCTTACTCAGCTTAGCTCTCTTACTCCATGTAAGGTCCTGGGCCCGGCTGATTGTTAACTCCAACAAAGCACAAAGGCTGTACTCTGAATCTGACCACAGAAGCCAGTGTTCAGCGTGACAGCTATTTTTTAACACCGTGAGCTCAAACCTGTACAGAGGGAAAGGGTAAGCATCCGGGTTTTCACTACACCAGGCCAAATGGGTACCAGTGCATCCAGCTGTTCTTCCAACATCTGATGTAGGGGCGGCTGCCATGCCCGTAACCCTAGTAACCCTTTCACAGTACAGTTTGAACACATCAATCTCTGTACTCGACGCCATGTTTTATCTCCGCCCATTCTTCTGACTCCCTGTAACGGTATTGGACAGAGACGAGACCAGATACCAAATACAGTGATGTCACGACTGCTTTAAACCAGTGGCAGCACTGAAATTCTGTCTCTCTGGTGGTGGATTCCCTCTCTGGTGGTGGATTCCACATGTGAAAGAGAGAAGCCGTGCATTGGTGCTACAGAAGGACAGAGAACGAAGAACCAGCTATTGTTACCAGACTTTAGCCAAAGTTAACCATAACTAGATAGGACACAAGCTGTTTACTGTTTAGCTGCTACTTACATTGTGTTCTTGACTACATCAATGAAAATAGGAATGAAATGAAAGTAGGTGTTTTAACACTGCAATAATGCTTCACAAAAATGAAACTCCATGAAAAAGAGGGTTTGTGATCACTCTAAACGTATCAAACAGGATTGTTGGCGAGCATGTTTTTCAATTTTTTAGAGCCGACATGAAAGAAATCCATGTTTGTCCAACTAAATGAAGCTGGATATCATCACAGGACAGACTCTCATGTGTTTTACTGTTGGTCTTTCAAATCCATAATTCTCCTTTTTCCTTACAAATCTAAGCTTTATTTAAATATTTTTTTAAATGTCACTAAATGTTGCTTAATTTAAAAGGATTGTAAATAAATGGTGTTTGCATTCCGCAGTAATGGGCCCGAACCAGCTTTGGCCAACATGTGGTTGCCCTCGAAAGAAAGAAATGATAACGGCATAATTTATTCAAAGATTCCACATATGACACTTAGATGTAGAAAAAGTTTGAGATACAGTGGTGCTTGAAAGTTTGTGAACCCTTTAGAATTTTCTATATTTCTGCATAAATATGGCCTAAAACATCATCAGATTTTCACGCAAGTCCTAAAAGTAGATAAAGGGAACCCAGTTAAACCAATGAGACAAAAATATTATACTTGGTCATTTATTTATTGAGGAAAATGATCCAATATTACATATCTGTGAGTGGCAAAAGTATGTGAACCTTTGCTTTCAGTATCTGGTGTGATCCCCTTGTGCAGCAATAACTGCAACTAAATGTTTGCGGTAACTGTTGATCAGTCCTGCACATCGGCTTGGAGGAATTTTAGCCCGTTCCTCCATACAGAACAGCTTCAACTCTGGGATGTTGGTGGGTTTCCTCACATGAACTGCATGCATGCATGTTTTAATTATTGTATAATTTGTGATTTTAATAAATATGATTGTGAACATATCTCTGGCCTAGGAGTGTCTCCCGAACCTGTGTCCTGTTTTTGTAATATATTGGTGTGATATTGAGGTTCCTAGGGGCTTTCTCCCACCCTAGGTGTCGTAGTTGGTGAATACCAAATTTCTAAATTTACGTGCCACTGTTACATCTGGCGTAGTCAGCAGGACAGACACTCTTTAAGGCAGAGATATAAGTTCTATTTTTTTGATAGAGGTACAAGTGTTATTCTTGGTGTTGCTGTAATTTTTTTTTCTTTTATAGATGGAGATTGTGGATCGGCACAGTTGGACTTTTTGAGTGACAATGGAACAGCAGCTTCCCATTAGATTGGGGTAACTACTTTGAAGTAGGGTGTCTGAATTGTTTTTGTGTTAGCCGCATTGCTAGGATGGAAGATGAATTACAACAGCTGCAAGATTAGGTTGCCCAATTGCACGCGGAAAATGAGTGCCTTCGTCAACAGCCTACCGCTGGTTCTGTACAGGTGCAGGGTCCCCCGTCGGGGTTTGTCCCAGCGCCTCAGGGTGCAGAACATGTAATAGTTATACCCAGAGACCGGAAGTGTGTGATGTTTAATGGTAGAACGGGAATTAAGATCGCTGAGTGGATTGAGGAGGTGCAGGCCCTATTTAAGGAGGGAGAGTGAGAGCAGACGCCAGTTGTGTGTGTGTCTGTCTGTCTGTGTGCAATTTGCTGAGTGTCCACTGAAAAGTGAAAAATAAACACGGTTTACCAACCTGAGCTCTGTCCTGCCGTCTTCTGTGCTCCGCCCCTATGTACGAACTGCTACAGTGGCGCTGAAACCTGGGACTTTGGAGCGCAGAAACAGAACAGCCCCATGGAGTCCTCCCCGTTCGTCGACCTGGTCCACGCCCTCACCACGGCCCAGCAAAGCCAGCACCAGGCACTAGTCACCCTCCGAAAGGAGCAGGAACAGCGGTTCGAGGCCCTGGTGTTGGCCCAGCAAGAAGATCATCAGGCATTCCGGCACCTCCTCGCGTTGGCGAGGTCTACCAACTCTCCCACTGCGGGCCTGTTCCCCCTCACCCTAACAAAGATGGGCCTGCAGGACGACCCCGAGGCATTCCTCACGCTCTTTGAGCAAGTCGCAGAGACCTCGGGGTGGCTGATGGAACAGCGCACGGTGCGCCTCCTCCCCCTGCAAACGGGAGAGGTGCAGCTGGCCGCGCTACAGCTCCCTGCCGACCGCCGGCTGGCCTACGCGGACCTTCGCCGGGCCGTCCTCCAGCGTGTGGGGCGCACCCCCAAACAGCTTTTGATTCCGAAGAGCCGCCGGGAATTGGTATTCCAGGCGGCTCACTTTAATCCCATGGCTGGACACTTAGGGCAGGATAAAACACTAGCCCGAATAATGGCCCGGTTCTATTGGCCAGGGATTCGCAGCGATGTCCGTAGGTGGTGTACGGCGTGCCGCGAATGCCAGTTAGTAAATCCAGCGGCCATCCCAAAAGCGCCTTTGCGCCCTCTGCTGTTAATCGAGACCCCATTCGAAAGAATTGGGATGGATCTCCTCGGGCCATTAGATCGGTCAACACGAGGGTACCGCTTTATATTAGTTCTGGTGGACTATGCAACGCGATACCCGGAAGCAGTGCCTCTTCACAATATCTCAGCACGCAGTATTGCAGAGGCACTCTTCTGCGTCATCTCCTGAGTTGGAGTCCCGAAAGAGATTCTGACTGACCAAGGCACCTCGTTTATGTCACATACACTGAGCAAACTGTATGGGTTGTTGGGGATCCGCACCAGCATTTATCACCCACAAACAGACGGTTTAGTTGAACGGTTCAATCGCACCCTCAAGAATATAATTAAAAAATTCGTAAGTGAGGACGCATGTAATTGGGATAAATGGCTCGAACCCTTGTTGTTTGCAGTGCGAGAGCTCCCCCAAGCCTCCACGGGGTTCTCCCCATTCGAGTTATTATATGGGCGTAAGCCACATGGCATTCTAGATGTGCTGCGGGAAAATTGGGAGGAGGGACCTTCACCAAGTAAAAATGAAATCCAATACGTTATTGACCTGCGCCAAAACTCCACACACTCACCCACCTAACCCAGGAGAATTTGCAGCAGGCCCAAGAATGACAAACCCACCTGTACGACAAGGCTACGCGCCTTAGAGAGTTCGCACTGGGAGATAAAGTACTCATACTGTTGCCCACATTGAGCTCCAAATTAGTCGCTAAGTGGCAAGGACCCTTTGAGGTCACACGGCGAGTCGGGGACGTTGACTATGAGGTGAGGCGAACGGACAGGGGTGGGGCACTATAGGTTTATCACCTCAATCTGCTCAAACTCTGGAATGAGGAGGTCCCTGTGGCGTTGGTGTCGGTGGTTCCGGAGAAGGCGGAGCTGGGGCCGGAGGTTCGAAAAGGAACATTGACATCACATACCTCTCCGGTCCCCTGTGGAGACCACCTCTCCCCGACCCAACTTGCGGAGGTTGCCCAGTTGCAGACCGAGTTTTTGGACGTGTTCTCGCCCCTGCCCGGCCGCACCAACCTCATTGAGCACCACATTGAGACGCCCCCGGGGGTGGTAGTGCATAGCCGCCCTTACAGGCTACTCAAACACAAAAAAAAGTGGTTCAGGAAGCACTTGAGACCATGCTCGAAATGGGCATCGTCGAGGAGTCCCACAGTGACTGGAGCAGCCCGGTGGTCTTGGTACCCAAGGCCGACGGGTCGGTCCGGTTCTGTGTAGACTATAGAAAAGTCAATGCAGTGTCTAAATTCGACGCGTACCCAATGCCTTGTATTGATGAGTTGCTCGATCAACTAGGCACGGCTCACTTTTATTCGACACTGGATTTAACAAAGGGTTATTGGCAGATCCCCTTGACTCCATTATCCCAAGAAAAAACGGCCTTTTCCACACCATTCGGCTTACACCAATTTGTCACACTTCCTTTTGGGCTGTTTGGGGCGCCCGCTATGTTTCAGCGGCTAATGGACAGGGTCCTCTGCCCCCACGCCACCTATGCAGCCGCCTACCTCGATGATATCATTATCTCTAGTAATGACTGGCCGAGGTACCTCCAACATCTGAGGGCCGTCCTTAGGTCACTGAGGTGAGCGGGTCTCACAGCCAACCCGAAGAAGTGTGCGATTGGGTGGGTGGAAGTACGGTATCTGGGCTTCCACTTGGGCAACAGGCAGGTGCGTCCCCAAATTAACAAGACAGCAGCAATTGCAGCCTGCCCGAGGCCCAAGACCAAAAAGGGGGTGAGACAGTTCCTGGGGCTGGCTGGCTATTATCGTAGGTTTATACCTAATTATTCGGACATCACCAGCCCGCTGACTGATCTGACTAAAAAGGGGGCATCAGATCCGGTCCAGTGGATGAAGCAATGCCAGCGGTCTTTTTCTGAGGTAAAGGCTGCACTGTGTGGGGGGGGGGGCACTTTTACACTCCCCTGACTTTTCTCTCCCCTTTATGTTACATACGGATGCGTTGGACAGAGGGCTGGGGGCTGTTTTGTCCCAGGAGGTGGAGGGGGAGGATCGCCCAGTCTTATACATCAGTAGGAAGCTGTCGGTGCGTGAGGGGCGCTACAGCACCATTGAAAAAGTGTGCTTGGCAATCAAGTGGGCGGTCCTTGCCCTCCGTTACTACCTGCTGGGACGCCCTTTCACCCTCTGTTTGGACCACGCGCCCCTCCAGTGGCTCCACCGCATGAAGGATGCCAACGCGCAGATCACCCATTGGTATCTGGCACTCCAACCCTTTAACTTCAAGGTGATCCACAGGCCGGGGGCACAGATGGTCGTGGCGGACTTCCTCTCCTGTCAAGGGGGGGGGGAGTCGGCTGCAGGCCGGACGGCCGCCCGGCCTGATTTGGGCGGTGGGGGTATGTGGCAGCGGGGGTGTGGTCAAGCATCGGTCTGTGACCGGAGGGCGGATTCAGGGAAGGTAAGTGGCAGAATCACTGCACCTGATGTGAATTAATGTGTTTGTGTGTCTTCCCCAGTGACCACGCCCTATTTAAGGAGGGAGAGTGAGAGCAGAGGGAGCTCTTCCCCGCACCAGACGCCAGTTGTGTGTGTGTCTGTCTGTCTGTGTGCAATTTGCTGAGTGTCCACTGAAAAGTGAAAAATAAACACGGTTTACCAACCTGAGCTCTGTCCTGCCGTCTTCTGTGCTCCGCCCCTACATACAAACTGCTACAAAGCGCTAAACAAATAAACTTGATTTGACTTGACCTGAAAGTCCCTGTATTTGACTGTGCAAAAATCCCAACACCATTCTGTTAATATATATAGATGTAAATATCAAGAAATAAAAGCTGAAATTCTGACCTATCACATAGAGAAGGCAAGCCAAAAAGCCTTTAATTGTCATATGTAATTCTTAAGCACACAGTGGAATTTAAACTCTGCATTTAACGCATCTGGAGCAGTGAACACAGACCCGCACACACAAGTGAGCAATGAGCACACCCACATAACCAGAGCAGTGGGCAGATATGCTACAGCACCCCAGGGAGCAGTTGTGCCATTATCATTTCTTTCTTTTGTGGGCACCCACATGTCGGCCAAGGCTGGTTCGGGTCCATTACTGCAGAATGCAAACACCATTTATTTACAATCCTTTTAAATTAAGCAATATTTAGTGACTTTTAAAAAAATATATAAAAATAAAGCTTAGATTTGTAAGGGAAAAAGGAGAATTATGGATTTGAAAGACCGACAGTAAAACACATGATAGTCTAACCTGTCATGATATCCAGCTTCATTTAGTTGGACAAACATGAATTTCTTTCATGTCGGCTCTAAAAAATTGAAAAACATGCTCGCCAACAATCCTGTTTGATATGTTTAGAGTGACCACAAACCCTCTTTTTCATGTAGTTTCATTATTGCTAAGCATTATTGCAGTGTTAAAACACCTACTTTCATTTCATTCCTATTTTCATTGATGTAGTCGAGAACACAACGTAAGTAGCAGCTAAACAGTAAACAGCTTGTGTCCTATCTAGTTATTATGGGATATCTGTGACTGGACCTGAAAAACTAAACCAAATTAAAAACTCAACTAAAATTAGTCAATTCCTCAAAATAAAGCTAAACCTACCTATGCACTTGTAAAATGAATGAAGAACTAAACTGAAAAAAAAAAAACTGGACAACTAAAAAAAACTGATGAAAATTTCAAAACTATAAAAATTCTGGTGAGGACGCTGTGTAAAATATAAATAAAAATAGAATGTGTTGGTTTCTAAATCATGGAAACCCTCTCTTTCATTGAAAACAGTACAAAGAAAACATATCAAATGTTGAAACTGAGAAATGTTATTGTTGTTTGAAAAAGATATGCTAATTTTGAATTTGATGCCAGGAACACATTTCAAAAAGTTGGGACAGGGGCATTTTACCACTGAGCTGCATCACCTCTTGTTTTAACAAAACTCTGTAAATGTTTGGGAACTGAGGAGACCAAGTGCTGTAGTTTTGAAAGAGAAATGTTGTCCCATTCATGCCTGATTATAGGATTTCAGTTGCTCAAGCGTTTGGAGTCTCCTTTATTGTATTTTGCATTTCATAATGCACCAACTGTTTCCAATGGTAACATTTTCCAAGTGACCTGATGGACAAAATTCTGGTAACATTTTCAAAGTGAGCTGATGGACAAAATTCTTCACGTTCTAAAAGAAAATACATATCCTATGGTTCAATATAGCTCATCTTAGAGCCTGCACAGCTCAGTAGATAGGACCAAGGTTCAACATTCTTTGAGTTACATTTAGCATTTTCTGAAGCTAAAGCATCCTTCAAAAAGGCCACCAAAACCTGTTTTCTGAAAGCTATCTCTGATAAAGCTCAGCTCACAGTCTGACTATGGGCTGTGACCAGCAACCAAAATCAAATCAGGTTGCAATATCTTGAAAGCATTTAGCTGCAAATTTGCACTTAATAAGTAAAACTGCCTTGGGATGAGCAGAGAAAATGCAATCATGATGAAATACTTAACGATTTCATGAGCAGATGACCATTTGCAGATGGATCTTTGACTTTCTGACAGGCAGACCCCAGGTGGTGATAATCAGTAGCCACACTTACTCCTCGCTTAC
The DNA here is from genome assembly GCF_027579695.1 of Neoarius graeffei. Lineage (NCBI taxonomy): Eukaryota > Metazoa > Chordata > Actinopteri > Siluriformes > Ariidae > Neoarius > Neoarius graeffei. Next base: position 2,318,710 of record NC_083587.1, read on the forward strand.
TGTATCCTGAACACAGGTGTGCCACTGGGCTGTGTGATTAGTCCCCTCGTTCACTGATTGTTCGCCCACGACTGCACTGCTAAATACAGTGCCAACATCATCATCAAAATTGCTGACGACACAACCATCTCGGGCCTCCTTACGGACAACGATAAGAGTATAGATAGATAGATAGATAGATAGATAGATAGATAGATAGATAGATAGATAGATAGATACTCTCAACGTTCATTAACACACTGAACTCAGGGACTGCACATTTCACTTTACCTTGCTCATTTGCACTATTCCGCACTACCTCACCTTAACAGCTATTAGTTTGTTTATTCTGCTTATCTCATGTTTACCTGATATACCTCAAGTGCCCTTGAATGTTTATTTGCTTCAATATGTATGTGTGTGTGTGTGTATATATGAGTGTTTTGTCTATGTCTAGTTCTTACCTAGAGTGTTTATACTGTTTGTGTTGTTTATTTCAATTATTCTATTTTATATTTATTGTATTGCCTGTTTGCACCATGGGTCAGAGAGGACTGTAATTTCATCTGTGCTGTATGTCAAGCATTTATAGCATATTTGACAATAAAGTTGACTTGACTTGACTTGAGACGGCATGCAGAGAGGAAGTGAAGGCGTTAGCCAGCTCGTGCCAGAACAACAACCTCTCTCTCAATGTCAGGAAAACTAAGGAGATGATAGTGGACTACAGGAGACAGCAAGAGAGGACACACTAGGCCATCTACATCAACGAAGATGAGGTCGAAAGGGTCAGCAACTTTAAGTTCCACACTGTGGTCAGGAAAGCTCGCCAGCGGCTGTGCTTCCTGAGGAGGCTGAAGAAGTTTGGCATGAAGCCAAACATCATTTCAAACTAATACAGGTCCACAATCGACATATCACAAGACTCTGTTTATATCAGAACATATCAAAAGACTCTGTTTATATCACAAGACTCCATTTACATATCACCAACATATCTCAAGACTCTGTTTACATATCACCAAAACATTTACATATTTACTGTTTCCACATTTACCAACACATATCAAAACTTTGTTTACATGGTCAGTACTTAATTTGTCTTCAACAAAGTGCAATTACTGGTAGCCGCACATGTCAAAATTTCCCAATGTGCAATACAGGTGCTTGTGCTACACCCCCTCCCCACACTACCCCCTGAGACAATGCATGCGTACATCTCAGTTATTTCTATTTTCACTTGAATTTAACTTCTGTTTTTTTTCATCTTTATGACTTTGACGCTATGGTGGTGTAGTGGTTAGTGCTGCTGTCTCACAGTAAGAAGGTCTGGGTTCGAGCCCTGTGGCCGGCGAGTGCCTTTCTGTGTGGAGTTTGCATGTTGTCCGTGTGGGTTTTCTCTGGGTGCTCTGATTTCCCCCACAGTCCAAAGACATGCAGGTTAGGTTAACTGGTGACTCTAAATTGACTGTAGGTGTGAATGGGTGTCATGACCTGACGACTTGTCCAGGATGTACCCTGCCTTTTGCCTGTAGTCAGCTGGGATAGGCTCCAGCTTGCCTGTGACTCTGTAGAACAGGATAAAGCAGCTAGAGATAATGAGATGAGACTTTGAAACTTTTTTTTTAACTGATATTCTGTTAAACTCCTGTCAGGCTCCAATGCTGAGAGACTTGTTTCTGGTTCTTATCTCGGTCACTGCATTTCATTGCAAGTTGGCCATGTGTTAACAGAAAATGAGTAATGAAATTGAACTGAACTGAACTAAAAAGCTGACTGTTCTCACAACACCAGGCCAAAAGTGGGCCTGGATGGCCCAATCCATGTCCAGCCACTGAGTTTGTGGCAACCTGATCACACACTCTGCCTTGGGCAGGGGAGTGCTGTGATAGTATAGTGGTTAATATTCTGTATTGTGACTATAGTAACCCTTGTTTGAATCTGGGTTATGGTGTTGCATTTTCCATCTTACTATTGAACATTGACTAAATGGAAAATCATACGTAGTTTGGATCTCACTTACCATTACTCCGCTTGGGCCAGTGGCGCAATGGATAATCAGTTTGATAACAAATTAGAAGATTTTCTGTTAGATGCTTGGCTGACCACAAAATGCTTCAACCAGCAGTTGATTTTCTGGTAGGGGAACACAGATAACTCCGATTTAGGAGAACTGTAATCAGGGAAGTGACTGAATTCCTGTCCCAACAGAATGGTGTTTTTTGTGTTTTAAAACAGTGTGTATCTGTTCATCTTTGTCATGTCCATCAGTCTCAAGGCGCACATACTCCCGTGAGTTTCTGCTCGACATCCGCAGAACTATATTCACGGATATAAATCCAGCGGGCGTGGAAGTGTTATGCGACTACAGTTTGCTCCAGAGGCCTGCTCAATCACCGACCCCCACTCCTGCATCCAGCCCACAGTGGAAGCGCCACAGGCGGAACATGCGGAAGCAGAAAAGGGGCAAGCGAGGTGGTATCCGGGCTAGGCTAGCGGCTAGCCCTCACTGGCCAGCTATCCCTACCATCATTCTGGCCAACGTACACTCGCTGGACAACAAGTTGGATTATGTCCACCTACTCCGCTCATCTTTTAAGTCTGTGAGTGAATGTTGTTTCCTCGTGTTTGTGGAAACATGGCTTAACAACAGCGTCCTGGACTGTGCAATTCAGCTAGCCCGGCTAACATGCTACTGGTCAGACAGAGCACTAGTCAAGGGGGGGAAGACTCGCAGCAGAGGACTCTGTGTTTACATCAGTGATGCCTGGTGCCGCGATGCTGTTGTGGTCTGCAAACACTGCTCACCACTGGTGGAGTTTATAATTATTAAGTGCCGGCCATTCTACCTGCCGAGGGAATTTACAGCCATATTGCTGGTAGCATTATACATCCTTACTGGCTCCAATAACAACAGGAGTGAAGCACTGAATGAACTATCAGCACATCAGTGAGCAGCAGACAGCCCACCCAGATGCTTTCCTCATCCTGACTGGGGATTTCAATCATGCAAACCCCAAGAGTGTGTTTCCAAAACTCTATGGACATATCAACTTTCCCACATGTGGAAACAATACTCTGGACAATGTTTACACCATGCATAAAGATGCATACAAAGCCCTACTCCTCCCCCATGTTGGGGCCTCAGATCACTCCACTGTTATGCTAATGCCAGCATGTATGCCGCAGGTTAAAGTCACCAAACCAGCTACAAAGCAGATACGTGTGTGGCCAGAGGGGTCCTCAGAGGCAGTCCAGGACTGTTTTTCCACCACTGACTGGAGCATGTTCAGACAGGCGGCCACCTACAACAACATCACAGATCTCCAGGAGTACATGGAGACCGTCACTGCCTACATGAGGAAGTGCATGGACAACGTTACGGTCACCAGAACCATCTCCATTCAGGCCAATCAGAAGCCATGGCTGACAGGGGAAGTCCACAGGCTCCTGTGGGCTCGGAACGGTGCCTTCAGAGCTGGGCACAAGGTGGGCCTAAGGACAGCTAGGGCCAACTTGTCACAAGGCATCAGGGTGGCCAAGAGACAGTGTTCCAGGTACATTGTTGACTATTTCAACAACAGCAGAGACACCAGGAACCTGTGGTGGGGGATTCAGACCATCACAGACTACAAGCCCTCACCGCAGACCTGTGACAACTCCATGTCTCTGCTGAATCAGTTGAATGACTTCTTCACTTGCTTTGAGGCAGACAACAGCACCATGGCACAGAAGACCCCACCACCTCCCAGCAACCAGGTGTTGATGCTGTCCCCAGACAGCGTGAGGAGAGCTCTCAGGATGACAAATGCACTAAAAGCCCCGGGTCCTGATAACATTCCTGGTCGTGTCCTGAGAGACTGTGCTGAGGAGCTCACAGATGTCTTTACAGACATCTTCAACATCTCGTTGAGCCAGGCTGTTGTCCCCACGTGCCTCAAAGCCACCACCATCATCCTGGTCCCGAAGAAGCCATCTCCCTCCTGCTTCAATGATTACCACCCTGTCGCACTCACTTCCATCCTCATGAAGTGCTTTGAGCAGCTAGTCATGTGGCATATCAAGTCTGCCATCCCCCCCGCCCTGGACCCTTTCCAGTTTGCATATCAGTCCAACCGTTTGACTGATGACACCATCTCCACTGCCCTCCACTCAGCCCTCACCCACCTGGAGACAAAAGACTCGTATGTCAGAATGCTGTTCATAGACTTTAGCTCAGCATTCAACACAATCATTCCTCAGCGGCTCATTCATAAACTGGACCAGCTGGGACTCAACACCTCCCTGTGCAACTGGCTGCTGGACTTCCTGACAAGGAGACCACAGGCTGTATGGGTTGGCAGCAACTCCTCCAGCACCATCACATTGAACACGGGGGCCCCCCAAGGATGTGTGCTAAGCCCCCTCCTCTTCACTCTGCTGACCCACAATTGCACACCAACATCCAACTCTAATCTCTTCATTAAGTTTGCGGATGACATGACTGTGGTGGGTCTCATCAACAATGGTGATGAGACAATCTACAGGAGTGAGGTGAGCCACTTGGCCATGTGGTGCAAGGACAACAATCTCTGCCTGAACATGGCGAAGATGAAGGAGATTGTTGTGTACTTCAGGAGAGCGCACACCCAGCATGCTCCACTATCTATCGATGGTGCTGCAGTGGAGAGGGTGAGCAGCACCAAGTTTCTGGGTGTGCACATCTCTGAAGACCTGTCCTGGAGCAACAACTCCGCATCACTGGCCAAAAAAGCCCAACAGCATCTATACTTCCTCCGCAAACTGAGGAGAGCAAGAGCCCTGGCCCCCATCATGCACACATTCTACAGAGGCACCATCGAGAACATACTGACCAGCTGCATCACCGTGTGGTACTGCACCGTGTGGGGCACGATGGTTGGTGCATGTGACCTCAGATCAGACGCTTCTCGCGTTGCTGCTTGGTTCTCTCTTACCCCATACAGCACTTTGTACAAGACTCGTTGTTCACACTGACAAAGCTCGAAGCTTCTGCTCAGAGTCTGACCATGGGCTGTGACCAGGAACCCTTTGAGAGAGGGAAAATTTTCTTACAGATAACATCTCCACTCAGTTCTGTATCACTCTTACAGTGGTGCTTGGAACTTTGTGAACCCTTTAGAAATTTCTATATTTCTGCATAAATATGACCTAAAACATCATCAGATATTCACACAAGTCCTAAAAGTAGATAAAGAGAACCCAGTTAAACAAATGAGACAAAAATATTATACTTGGTCATTTATTTATTGAGGAAAATGATCCAATATTACATATCTGTCAGTGGCAAAAGTATGCCAACCTTTGCTTTCAGTATCTGGTGTGACCCCTTGTGCAGCAATAACTGCAACTAAATGTTTCTGGTAACTGTTGATCAGTCCTGCACAATGGCTTGGAGGAATTTTAGCCCATTCCTCCATACAGAACAGCTTCAACTCTGGGAAGTTGGTGGGTTTCCTCACATGAACTGCTCGCTTCAGGTCCTTCCACAACATTTCTATTGGATTAAGGTCAGGACTTTGACTTGGCCATTCCAAAACATTAACTTTATTCATTAACCATTCTTTGGTAGAATTACTTGTGTGCTTAGCAGGGTCGGACTGGGAACAAATTTCAGCCCTGGCATTTTTCCTCTGGACCAGCCCACTATTGGCCCGACAAAACCACCCCCAAACACGCACTCACACATCCACCCACCCGTCCACACCGAACCCCCAATGAACAAATACCAGACACCTAAACACCATGAAAACACACTTTCACTGTCATTTCAATTTCACCTTGAACATATTACAAAACAGAAGCACAAGCACACAAGCTTTTGTGTCTCCAAAATGTGTGTGTGTGGGATTAAAATTAACGTCGTCCCGTCGACGTGATAAATTCTCATCGGGAGAATTTATGTGTGTGTGTGTGTTTACCTTACCTTACAGGAGACAGTCTCGGGGATGGCCATGCACATGTTAGGTGATGAGAAGGCGTCTCATTAGGCTACTCTTTTCTGCCACCATGTCAACAATTGTGTCTGTGTCCAAGGACATCAAAATGTCTTTTTCACTTGACATGAGCATGAATGCCTCCAGGTGCTCCTGGGCTGTAGTGCTCCGTAACCGGTTTTTAATGAATTTCAGTGTGGAGAAGCTGCGTTCACATGCCACAAATAAAGACAGTTCATTTTGGTTAGGGCGGCTCACTGGCCACGGAATCCTCCGAGTCCGAGTCTGACCCAACATACACATCACTTGGCTTTGAGCCTGTACTGACCTTTCCAGTAACGTTGTCCTCATTTTCGCCCGTTGAACTTGTAGTAGGGACGTCGGGAACACTAGCAGCAATGCTAGTAGTAGCACTACTGGCCACAGCAAACAAATTATCTATTTTAAAACACTTGGAAGCGTCAGCTTGAAGAGCTTTCTGCTTTTTGTCGCGAATCTTCTCCGCTCCCCCTTTTCTCTTTTTGCCACCTCTTTCCATTATTTATTCAGTGAATATATGCACAACACACATCCGTGTTCCCATGAACCTGTGCAACTCATAACATCAAACGGTAGACGACAGCCGTTAGATTCCTACCCCATCATGCACCGCTACACATTTTTGCAAAATCTCTGAACAGAAATCCACCAAATACAAAAAGAACAAAGTTTTTAGTTTAGTTTGTTGTAAGGATTTTACAGTTAAATGAAGAAAAATAAAATTACGCCACATGCCCACCATGACAAAGATGTGTATCAAAAGTAAGGGGTATATAAACTGCACGCTCCCCCCATAGATCATGATGTGCTTAGTCGAAAACATAATAGCAGATTTTCTATTGCTTAGTAGTCACTTGTAATTGCTATGTAGAGAACAGGGCTGGTGTTAACTTGTGAGGGCCGGCCCAAAGCACGTCTGAGGTACAGCGGCCCACCGGGATAATGCCCAAAATCACAGATTACCAGTCCGAGCCTGGTGCTTAGGGTCGTTGTCTTGCTGCATGACCCACCTTCTCTTGAGATTTAGTTCATGGACAGATGTCCTGACATTTTCCTTTAGAAATTGCAGGCATAATTCAGAATTCATTGTTCCATCAATGATGGCAAGCCGTGCTGGCCCAGATGCAGCAAAACAGGCCCAAACCATGATACTACCACCACCATGTTTCACAGATGCAATAAGGTTATTAGGCTGGAATGCAGTTTTCCTTTCTCCAAACATAACATTTCTCATTTAAACCAAAAAGTTCTATTTTGGTCTCATCCGTCCACACAACATTTTTCCAATAGCCTTCTGGCTTGTCCATGTGATCTTTAGCAAATTGCAGATGAGCAGCAATGTTCTTTTTGGAGATCAGTGGCTTTCTCCTTGCAACCCTGCCATGCACACCATTGTTGTTCAGTGGTCCCCTGATGGTGGACTCATGAACATTAGCCAATGTGAGAGAGGCCTTCAGTTGCTTAGAAGTTACCCTGGGGTCCTTTGTGACCTCACCGACTATTACACACCTTGCTCTTGGAATGATCATTGTTGGTCGACCACTCCTGGGGAGAGTAACAATGGTCTTGAATTTCCTCTATTTGTACACAGTCTGTCTGACTGTTGATTGATGGAGTCCAAACTATTTATAGATGGTTTTGTAATCTTTTCCAGCCTGACTAAATAAAAAAAAAATTACAGCTACTTTTCTGGAAAATGCCTGAGTTCTCACCAATGGCCTAAGCACTTCAAAGGTGGCCTTTACACGTCAAGGCTGTCCCATATGGTCTAGTGGTCAGGATTCCTGGTTTTCACCCAGGTGACCTGGGTTTGACTCCTGGTATGGGAATGTGTCTTTGTTGTGCCACTGTAGTTGCAAGTCACATGACCTTGAGTGAAATCTTCATTCTATAAGCTCTTGCTTTCATGAGTCCATTTGGTGTCATGATGGGACAAGAAGTCTGAAAACAGTGTAGAAGATTCCAGGATTCACTCCTGGCTTACTCAGCTTAGCTCTCTTACTCCATGTAAGGTCCTGGGCCCGGCTGATTGTTAACTCCAACAAAGCACAAAGGCTGTACTCTGAATCTGACCACAGAAGCCAGTGTTCAGCGTGACAGCTATTTTTTAACACCGTGAGCTCAAACCTGTACAGAGGGAAAGGGTAAGCATCCGGGTTTTCACTACACCAGGCCAAATGGGTACCAGTGCATCCAGCTGTTCTTCCAACATCTGATGTAGGGGCGGCTGCCATGCCCGTAACCCTAGTAACCCTTTCACAGTACAGTTTGAACACATCAATCTCTGTACTCGACGCCATGTTTTATCTCCGCCCATTCTTCTGACTCCCTGTAACGGTATTGGACAGAGACGAGACCAGATACCAAATACAGTGATGTCACGACTGCTTTAAACCAGTGGCAGCACTGAAATTCTGTCTCTCTGGTGGTGGATTCCCTCTCTGGTGGTGGATTCCACATGTGAAAGAGAGAAGCCGTGCATTGGTGCTACAGAAGGACAGAGAACGAAGAACCAGCTATTGTTACCAGACTTTAGCCAAAGTTAACCATAACTAGATAGGACACAAGCTGTTTACTGTTTAGCTGCTACTTACATTGTGTTCTTGACTACATCAATGAAAATAGGAATGAAATGAAAGTAGGTGTTTTAACACTGCAATAATGCTTCACAAAAATGAAACTCCATGAAAAAGAGGGTTTGTGATCACTCTAAACGTATCAAACAGGATTGTTGGCGAGCATGTTTTTCAATTTTTTAGAGCCGACATGAAAGAAATCCATGTTTGTCCAACTAAATGAAGCTGGATATCATCACAGGACAGACTCTCATGTGTTTTACTGTTGGTCTTTCAAATCCATAATTCTCCTTTTTCCTTACAAATCTAAGCTTTATTTAAATATTTTTTTAAATGTCACTAAATGTTGCTTAATTTAAAAGGATTGTAAATAAATGGTGTTTGCATTCCGCAGTAATGGGCCCGAACCAGCTTTGGCCAACATGTGGTTGCCCTCGAAAGAAAGAAATGATAACGGCATAATTTATTCAAAGATTCCACATATGACACTTAGATGTAGAAAAAGTTTGAGATACAGTGGTGCTTGAAAGTTTGTGAACCCTTTAGAATTTTCTATATTTCTGCATAAATATGGCCTAAAACATCATCAGATTTTCACGCAAGTCCTAAAAGTAGATAAAGGGAACCCAGTTAAACCAATGAGACAAAAATATTATACTTGGTCATTTATTTATTGAGGAAAATGATCCAATATTACATATCTGTGAGTGGCAAAAGTATGTGAACCTTTGCTTTCAGTATCTGGTGTGATCCCCTTGTGCAGCAATAACTGCAACTAAATGTTTGCGGTAACTGTTGATCAGTCCTGCACATCGGCTTGGAGGAATTTTAGCCCGTTCCTCCATACAGAACAGCTTCAACTCTGGGATGTTGGTGGGTTTCCTCACATGAACTGCATGCATGCATGTTTTAATTATTGTATAATTTGTGATTTTAATAAATATGATTGTGAACATATCTCTGGCCTAGGAGTGTCTCCCGAACCTGTGTCCTGTTTTTGTAATATATTGGTGTGATATTGAGGTTCCTAGGGGCTTTCTCCCACCCTAGGTGTCGTAGTTGGTGAATACCAAATTTCTAAATTTACGTGCCACTGTTACATCTGGCGTAGTCAGCAGGACAGACACTCTTTAAGGCAGAGATATAAGTTCTATTTTTTTGATAGAGGTACAAGTGTTATTCTTGGTGTTGCTGTAATTTTTTTTTCTTTTATAGATGGAGATTGTGGATCGGCACAGTTGGACTTTTTGAGTGACAATGGAACAGCAGCTTCCCATTAGATTGGGGTAACTACTTTGAAGTAGGGTGTCTGAATTGTTTTTGTGTTAGCCGCATTGCTAGGATGGAAGATGAATTACAACAGCTGCAAGATTAGGTTGCCCAATTGCACGCGGAAAATGAGTGCCTTCGTCAACAGCCTACCGCTGGTTCTGTACAGGTGCAGGGTCCCCCGTCGGGGTTTGTCCCAGCGCCTCAGGGTGCAGAACATGTAATAGTTATACCCAGAGACCGGAAGTGTGTGATGTTTAATGGTAGAACGGGAATTAAGATCGCTGAGTGGATTGAGGAGGTGCAGGCGTGTATGCGGGCTTGGCACCTGTCTTTAGTGGATCAGGCCTACTTCATCTTTGACCATCTAGAAGGTGAGGCAAAGGACGAGATTAAGTATCATCCAGCGGTTGAATACAGAGACCCCAAAAAGATTTTGGATATCTTGAGGGAGCTTTATGGCTGTAGTCAGTCTTATGTGACTTTACAGCAGGCCTTTTTCTCCCGGCAACAGCAGGAAGGGGAGACCCTGCAGGAATTTTCTTTAGCCCTTCTGGCATTAATGGACCAGGTAAAGAGACGGGCCCCTGATGGTGTGCCCAACTCTGAGGCCCTTCTCCATGACCAGTTTATCGCACACGTCTTAGACAGCAGTCTTTGTCGGGAACTGAAGCAGTTTGCCCGGCGGGAGCCTCAAGCTACACTGCTGGATATGCGTAGGGAGGCTATGAGGTGGGAACAGGAAGGATTTCCTGGGGGGCTAGGGCACGAAGCTTCTCTTTGCCAGCTGCATATGGTGTACAATATGGTATACAGAGTTGCCCCCCTTTGGCCTCTCCTACGGCTTTTCAGGGTAATGAGTTGGGGGAATTGAAAGAACTTTTGAAGCGGCAGCAGGAACAGCTGAACCAGCTTACTCAAACTGTGGCCTCTCTACAGCAGGCACCAGTTTACCCTCATCCGCCACGTTATGGGTCTGTAATATGTAGACGGTGTCAGCAGCCGGGTCACTTTGCACGAGACTGTGATGGGCAACGAGTTCCTTTTCGACCGCGAGCCAGCTCGAGTTCTGGGCAACCCTCCAATATGGGAGGGGCCTCCTCTTCTCAGCAGTCGGGAAACTGAAACCCACTGAGCTGCTGGGCCACAGCTCAGTTGGGGGACTTGCTGGCTCTTCACATAGGGCCCCTTCTATGCTCATGTCATCATGTCCAACTCTTGATGTCATTATAGGGGGCGTGATTGTCCTGTGCTTGGTGGACACGGGATCGATGGTGTCCACCATAACAGAAAGCTTCTTCTTAACCCAGTTTGAGCCATGGGGCCAGGAGCGGCTTCAGTCTTGCCATTGGATGCAGTTGAAGGCAGCCAATGGGCTGTTTATTCCGTATATAGGCTACTTGGAATTGGATTTTGTTCTGTGCAGCAAGGTTATACCCCGGTGCAGTGTCCTGATTGTGAAAGACCCCCAGGGAGGCCCTCCCAGCGTCCCGGGGGTCCTTGGTATGCATGTGATAAGCCGGTGTTATCAGGAACTGTTTGGGGCACATGGCCCTGCATTGTTTCTTTCTCCTTCTGTTTTTCAGGCCCCAGGTCCAGTCATTGAGGCTCTACAGCATTGTCATCTGGCTGCAGCTCAAGTTCCACACCCGCATTATGGAGCCACCCGTGTTAGGGGTCCACGGGTGGTGAGAATTGGCGGTGGCACTATGTGGTTTGTGGCGAGTACTTGCTCGGAGCAACTTTTAGGCCAGACCATACTGTTTGAGCCATCTGAGTCTGGGTTACCAGCTGGTTTGCTGGTCTCACCCTGTTTGGTCCAGGTAGATCAGGGCACTGCTTTTGTGCCTGTGGTGAATGTGGGAGTGACTGATGTGTTGCTTTATCCACGGGTCAGTTTGGGGTCCCTGACTAGTGTGGAGATAGTTAGTTTGCCAGCTGGGGTTTCAGAAGTCTACCCCATTTCAGCATCCATCTCTTCCCACGTAGCCACAGAGGAAGGTGAAGACAGAGTGGCCAGTGTGGATCTATCTGCCTTGTCAGAATCAGAGCAGGCCAAAGCAAGAAGCTTGTTGAGGTGTTACCATATGGTTTTCTCCAATCATGAGAGTGATTTGGGGTGCACCAATTTGATATCGCATGACATCCTGGATGAGGCTGGATGAGGCACCTGTTCGGCAACGACATCGCCGTATTCCACCTTCTGATTATGAAGCTGTGAAAGTTCATATAAACCAGCTCTTGGAATCACAGGTAATAAGGGAAAGTAGTAGTCCTTACACATCTCCCATCGTCTTGGCTAAAAAGAAAGATGGTAGTCTGCGTATGTGCGTAGATTACCGCTTGTTGAATAGCAAGACGCGGAAGGACTCGTTTCCCTTGCCGCAAATTGAAGAAAGCTTGGATGCCCTAGCTGGGGCTCAGTGGTTTTCTACACTTGACCTCACTAGTGGCTATAACCAGGTGCCGGTCTTGGAGCAGGATAAGCCCAAAACGGCCTTCTGTACTCCATTTGGTTTGTTTGAATGGAACAGGATGCCTTTTGGGCTTTGTAATGCTCCAAGTACCTTTCAATGTCTGATGCAACGGATGTTTGGAGACCAGCAGTGTCAGTCGCTTTTGTTGTATTTGGACGATATTGTCATCTTTTCCTCTTCCGCCCATCAGCACTTGCAGCGCCTGGAAACCGTCCTTAGCCGTCTCCATACCGAAGGCTTAAAGGCCAGGTTGGAGAAGTGTGCTTTCTTTCACCAACAGGTTAAGTACCTGGGGCACGTCATTTCTCGTGAAGGGGTTGCCACAGATCCATCTAAAATTGAAGCAGTCTCGACTTGGAAAAGACCTCGTTATGTTTCTGAGCTGCATTCTTTTTTGGGCTACGCAGGTTATTACCGCCGCTTTGTGGAGGGTTTTGCGAAGCTGGCGGGCCCGCTGCACAAGTTGGTGGCCGACCTAACCAATAGGAAGGTCAAACGGGGAACTGGGCAGGATTTGGGAACCGCATGGACAGGGCAGTGTGAGGAGAGCTTTGAAGCCCTGAAGGCCAAGCTGGTGTCAGCACCTGTCTTGGCCTATGCTGATTTTTCCCGTCCTTTCATTCTGGAGGTCGACGCCAGCCATAGTGGCCTTGGCGCTGTACTTTCCCAGGAATGGGAGGGGGTGGTCCGGCCGGTGGCTTATGCCAGCCGAGGTCTTAGGCCCACTGAGCGCAACTTGAGTAATTATAGCTCTATGAAATTGGAGTTTCTTGCGCTCAAGTGGACCATGACCGAAAAGTTTAGAGAATATCTTTTGGGCCAGCGATGCGTTGTATATATGGATAATAACCCCTTGAGCTATTTACATTCTGCTAAATTGGGGGCCACAGAGCACCGGTGGGCTGCACAGCTGGCAGCCTTTGACTTTGAAATCAAGTACCGGTCGGGCCGCAGCAATAAAAATGCAGATGCCCTGTCTAGGCAGTACATGTCTGGAGCCAGTTTGGGGGAGTATGTGCTTCCTGGGACGGTAGTCCCAGTAGATTTACAACAAGCCCCTGCAGTATCCCAAGCTGGCCCAGCCGTAAAGGTTCCATTTCTGTGTTTCCTCAACGGTTGGCTTTGGAGGTTCGGGCCCTTCAAGAAGCCGACCCAACATTGGGGACTGTGTTAACCTTTTGGCGGAGGGGATCTCCACCCACTGCAGCGGAGAGATTGGTAGCTTCCAAGCCAGTGTTGGGCTTTTTGCGTCAGTGGTCTCGCTTGGTTGAGAGGGAGGGAGTGTTATATCGTCTTGTCTTTAGATCAGATGGGAAGGAAGAATTGTTTCAGCTCCTTTTACCCTCTTCCCTTCAATCTGAAGTTTTACAGCAGCTTCACCAAGACCACGGCCACCAGGGAGTGGAGCGCACAGTTGAACTTGTGCGCCGCCGCTGTTTTTGGCCAGGGTTGCGCTCTGATGTCCAGCGGTGGTGTAGGGAATGTGGCTGGTGCCAGCTGGCAAGAGATTCGGGCCCTTCCTCGCATAGTTTTATGGTCCACCTCCTGGCATCTCGGCCCAATGAAATTGTGGCGATTGACTTCACCCAGTTGGAAGCGTCTAGAAATGGAGTCGAAAATGTGTTGGTCATGACGGACGTATTTAGCAAGTATACTCAAGCTGTGCCTACCCGTGACCAACGAGCCCAAACTGTCGCTCAGGTACTACTGCATTAGTGGTTTTATAGGTTTGGGGTGCCTAGCCATATCCACTCTGATCAGGGGAGGTCATTTGAAAGTGGTCTTATACAGCAGCTTTGTTCCCTGTATGGTGTAACAAAATCTCGCACCACTCCCTACCATCCGGCAGGGAATGGGCAATGCGAACGGTTTAACAGGACCCTCCATAATTTGCTTCACCCTATACCAACTACCCAGAAGCATGACTGGATGTCTTGTCTCCCACAGGTAGTATACTGTTATAACACCACCCCACATCACACCACTGGAGAGTCTCCCTATTTTCTTATGTTTGGGCGGGAACCCATGCTTCCCATTGATTTTCTTCTGGGACGCGTTCAAGAACCATTGCCAGGGACAGTTCAACAGTAGATCATTGAACATCAGGAAAGGTTGAGGTTGGGCTTCCAAGGTGCACGGGACTGGCTGGTGGCCGCTGCAGAATGTAGAAAAGAGCATCACGATTTACAGGTGCATGAAGCCCCATTAGTAGAAGGCCAGTTGGTCTATCTAAGGGACCACAGTGCTAGAGGTCGGCATAAGATTCAAGACCTCTGGAGTCCGGTCTCGTACCAGGTACTCCGAGCACCTGTTGGACACGGGGCAGTTTACACTATCGCTCCGGTGAGCAACCTGTAAAAAGCCCGAATGGTCCATCGTGACCAGTTAAAGCCGCAGTTTCCTCTGGCCTATGTCATGCAGCAGCCTTCAGCTCTAGCCGCTGCTCACCCCGTTCCCTCTGACCAGCCACCACCTGAGGAGGAGCAAGTTTTGCTCATAGTTCGTGATTCTCTATAAGTGAAGCGTCCTCTCCCTGTTCTTGGATCACTGTCTGGGGCCTTAGGTTCCACTTGTGAGTCCGTTGACATGGGTTCATCTGAGGGTGTTACTTCATCTCTTGGGGTTGCTGGTTCAGAAAGTACCCCTTTGACATCTGGGGCAGGGTCTGTAGAGAAGGCCTCTGGCTCCACTACAGCTAGTTGTCGCCGTACATTACGCTCAACAGCCGGACGGCACTCTAATCTGCACCACCTTCCAAGGTCGGTGGGTCGATTAACCGGGCTACCCCCTTCGCCTCTGGTTGTGGGATTGGGCCAGAATACCTCTTGCCACTCTAATCCTTCATGGGTAGTCAACGGGGCGCCGACTCAAGAAGAGGGGGGTAGAATGTGACAGATTGGGCTACACCCCTCAATCTGAGTCATGATTATTCTAGGTTTGTGGTTGGCGGAGTCACAAGCAAGGGGAGTATTGGCACAACTTTTATTCTGATAAAAAGTCAGTATTGAGTGCCATAGGATCCTTTCATTTCGCTGTGGCATTGTAGCCAGTGCACCTGTGTGGTGGCTGGTGTGAAGTCTTTCATTTCAGCTGGGAGTAGTGTTACCAGGGGTTCTTTGTCTTCAGTGTTTTTTTTGGTCCAGTTGAGGTTTATGATCAAGGTCTGGGCAAGCCTTAGCGGTGGCTTGAATGACACCGGAACCAGCTGAAGCGAGCGGTCTAATTGTGTCGGTCTCGTCAATCAGTGGAATCGTACACTCGCTGCGGCTTCTCACACTGACGGCAAGCTGCTGTTCCGTTGCCATTTGTGTTGTCCGTTTGGGGCAGCCACTCCATTTTTGCGTTGGTTATTTTGTTTAGTTCCCTGTTTGAGTTGATGTTTATTGTTTTATAATTAACGCGGGCTATGTTCGCAATTATGTATTTGTGTTTTTGTGTGATTTAAGTTATTTACGTTTTGTCTGTGTTTTGATTTATTTTCTGTGGCTGGGGTTGTGTGGTGCCTTTGGTGTTGCATGCACCAGCTAATTGCTTTTGAGTGTGTGTGTGTGGGTTAGTATATTAGTAGTGAGTGGTTATATGCAGGTGTGGCAACCAGGGCGGCTGCACTTCCTCTTCTGCTGGTCCTGTATGTCCTTGTCAACTCTTCTGCTAGCTCTCTGCTGTCTAGGATAAGTATTTTGTTTTTTTTCCTTGGTTTGGAGATTTGGTAGCCAACATTGTTGACTATTACCCTGTGTTTAATCTTTTTTTTTTTTTTCCTTTGGGCAGGTATTGGGAGCTCTGCCCAGAGCAGCCGGTCTCTAGGTGGTGGAAGTCCCTCACATTTCTTTTGCTGTGTGCACAGTTGATTTTTATATCTTCTTGCAGTCCTTATTTGTTTAATTTGTGTTTATTCTTTCACGTGTGGTGTTTTCAGAGTCTCTGCTGCCCTTTTCTTCCGTGCTGCCTGTGGTAAGCCCCAACTTTGACCCTAGTTATTTTTTTTATTTCTTTTTAATAGTAACATAACAGCAGAGAGCAGCTTTGTCTTCAGTGTGCCATGTGCGTATGTCACCTGGCCATCTTTGTTCCCTTCTCCCCTTGTTGAATGGGCTATATGTGCCCTGGAGTGTTATGGTGATGCCTTTGTATGGCACAGCTTTATAACTGTTTGTTTGATGTCCTTGTGATGTATTTATTGTATTGTATTGGTTGTTAATTTGGATTTCCATGGTGGCTCATGGTTTGTTCAAGCTGACTTGATAGCCTGGTTCTTCGTTCCAGCCCATCTGCATATTTTGCACATTGTGCCTGTTATCAATTTCGTGAATTGTGAATAGTGTTTTAATTATTGTATAATTTGTGATTTTAATAAATATGATTGTGAATATATCTCTGGCCTAGGAGTGTCTCCCGAACCTGTGTCCTGTTTTTGTAATATATTGGTGTGATATTGAGGTTCCTAAGGGCTTTCTCCCACCCTAGGTGTCATAGTTGGTGAATACCAAATTTCTAAATTTACGTGCCACTGTTACACCATGAACATTGTGAAAGATACAACACATTCATCCCATGCACTCTTCTCCCTACTGCCATCAGGCAGAAGGTACTGCACCATAACTGCCCGCACCTCCAGAATGGTGAAGAGCTTTTCCCCCAAGCAATAAGACTGCTGAACAATGAAACATGATACAAAACAGGGGCGATTTCTCAGAGACAACAAGGGAAGCCGAACTTCCCCTAAAATTCTCTCCTCAAACTGCGGCATCTACGATGTTGAATTCTCATTAAAACAATAACTTGCATAACATAATATATGCCCAAGATTGTATTTACATTCATAACTATCCCTATGTCATCCTGTAACTTATTTGAGTGATGTCTGATGAACTTGCAGTTTGCTACGAGAATCACCTTTGCTGCCAGGCTGTAACCTTTCTTATTTCAATGGGCTCTATGGACTGGCAGCTGGGTATCCATTACAGTCTACGAGACGGCTCTGAACAGCCAATTTCGGCTAGTTGTTATTGGTTAAAATCGACAAAATCATCACTTCCAGGGAAGCCGGGTATCTCTGGGGGTAAACGGGACATTGGGAGGGCCAAGAAGCCGGCTGATAAAGGATTATTGGAGGTGGTGTTTGAAAGACATGAGGAGGGTGGTCCCTGTACTTCGGCGAGGAACACGGTAAGCATGATCAGTCAGTCCCTAGCGGATGTCGAGAAAGTCTAGTCGTGTGCCAAAGTGCTGTCCGAATTTCTTTTCATATAAACGTTTCTTCTCATTGATGTCTTTGTACATTACTCTGTAAATAAATGTAAATATTACTCGTTGTGCTCCGTTAACTTTCATCCATTCTATCAGTTTGATCATTCGTGAATTCACTCGTTTATTTCATTTGTAGTTCAATCAACGTGGTTGTAGGCTAGCTTGAGCCTTATTGGGATCTGCAGTGCTAGCTGCTAACAGCTGGTATCTATCTGCTATAATGGCAAACGTCGTGGACATGCTTTTGTCAAAACGTTTTGACACTCTGCCATATGAGGAGAAAGTGAGAATTAAAGAGCAAGGCAAGACCAAAGCCCAAGCTTAATCTCATTCAAAAATCAGCAGGTCATAACAGGTCTTTTCAGGTGTCTTGGTATGAAAATGTGAACTGGTTGACTGGGTCTCCTGTGACTAATAAAATGTACTGTTGGCCATGTCTTTTGATGAAGCCCTCTCATGGAAATTTAGTTTGGTCAAAAGATGGGTTTGGGGACCTGGTGAATTTCAAAAGGGCTTGCAAAAGGCATGAAATGAGCAATGAGCATGTCACTTCATGTGCAAGACTTAGCTGTCTGGGGAGGGTCAGGGTGGAACATGCCATCGATGAAGGTGCTCGTATAAATAGTGTGCATCATATAATGTTCATGAATCTGAAGTGTGTATATTGTTCAGTAATGTTAAGAGAATGGTGGGCTCTGTGTTATAGGTTATACCTGGGTATAATATTCAAGGTTCTGTGTGTTGCATAGCCTACCTGGTTATGAATTTCCAGACTGTGTTGCAGAAGATGTTCAAGGATGTGCTGCACAGCTGGGTGTTGTGTTAAAGACTCTGTGTTGCATATCAGGGTATGATGTTCAAGGCTCTTCGTTGAATAGCCAGTGATTTTTGGATGTTTGATATGTTTGATTAAGGATATGAGGCATTAGCCTGGCAAGCCAGACTCATTCTCATCTCATCTCTATCTCTAGCCGCTTTATCCTTCTACAGGGTCGCAGGCAAGCTGGAGCCTATCCCAGCTGACTACGGGCGAAAGGCGGGGTACACCCTGGACAAGTCGCCAGGTCATCACAGGGCTGACACACAGACACAGACAACCATTCACACTCACATTCACACCTACAGTCAATTTAGAGTCACCAGTTAACCTAACCTGCATGTCTTTGGACTGTGGGGGAAACCGGAGCACCCGGAGGAAACCCACGCGGACACGGGGAGAACATGCAAACTCCACACAACAAGGCCCTCGCCGGCCCCAGGGCTCGAACCCAGGACCTTCTTGCTGTGAGGCGACAGCGCTAACCACTACACCACCGTGCCGCCCCGGCAAGCCAGACTATAACATGAAATGTACAAGCAAAAATACTTTCTGCCACTAGGTGGGGTTGTCTAGTTCACTATGCTAATGGGGCACACCTTTCTATGCTTTGATATCCGGCCTACAGGTTTTACGATGAATGCGTAAAATGGGCTTCCCCTGTTCTAAAAACCAGCAGCCGCCAATGATAAAGAACCCTCTCTCACTGAACTGGAATGCACTCCTGCACTTTCTCATCTCTGCTGCTAATTTTTAATTTATACATTCTACCTCCACCTCACTGTTATTATAGCCACTGCTGTATTACAAGTCTACTTATGCCCTTGCACCACTTGATCCATAGTGAAATGGTATTTCATCTCACTGTATACAGTGGTTGAAATGACAATAAAAAACACTTGATTTGATTTTCATTTTAATAATATTAACATCTTAGATCATTCAGAAATGTCTTTTTTAGCATTATTTGAGTAATTTTAGATGATAAATTCATATGTATTGCATATATTGGCCAAAGACAATGTTTTTGATAATTATGAAGCCATCTTGAGGCCTTGGCTTAGCAATATGAGAGGTGAAATGACAATATCTTGAAAGCCCCGGGAGGAGTAAAGGGCCACAAAAATGGGTGAACAAGAACAATAAGAAGAATAAACCCCACTTAAGAGGAACAATTAAGAAGAAAAGAGCAAGCACACTTAATAATAATCAGGAGAGCATTATTCTTCTGTTGTGGTGAGACGTGGCAAAATGTCTCACGTACTCATCAATGTTGAGGGCATGTGCCCTCCTTGTCTCAACACTAAGCGTTCCGAGATGACTTAATCTGTCATCAACCATTGTGGTCCTCAGGTGAGTCTTTATAAGTTTTAAAGCTGAGAAGCTTCACTCACAGGACGCAGTGCTTACTGGTGTTATAACAGCGATCTTGCAAAGCCTGAAGAGCTCATGGAAGACCTCTTTGTAAGGCTCGAGAAAAACAAGAAAATAGAGCAACGTACTGTAGATGATCTGTCTAATCCACTCTTCCCTCTCCTATCCAATAGTCGCTTTGTTTGGTGAACCTCATGCTTGAGGTCCCCTAAATCTGACTCATACATCTGTGCAAAGGCAAACAGAAGCTCTTTGCTCAGGAAAGTTGCACTCGTTGGGTTCAGAGACTGCACCCCTTGCATAATCTCACAACTTTTCTTTGAAAACCGTCTCTTCATTTCAGCTATGAGACAGTCAATCACCTGATAGAAAAGTGCTCTAGAGAAGCCCTCATCATCACAATTCCTCTGGCCTACAGTGCTCATCTTGAGTCAAGAAATCTTGAGCTGATTCTGGGATGTCTTTTATATTGTGTTTATACACCAATTTTGCATTGGTCAGCCAGTTCCTGAATCTCTTTCCATAGTTCATCAAAGTAATTTTCATCTCTGTGTCCTGGAGACTGTCTGTACTGGTAAGTGCACCTACTAGATCCACAGCCCTAGCTAGATCAAGTGTGCTGGACTGTAGCATGTCAGAGAGACATTTAGCATCACCAAACACTTTGCAAAATGTCACTAAAAGCCCTAAGAACTGTAGGTCTATCTGGGAAAGAAGACCCCTTGCCTCAACTGATCTGTCACCACTTATTTCCAGTCCAAGATCCTGCAACAGTCTAAGAACTGCTGGAAGCCTGTCCTTCAGATTACGGCATGCCGTGTATCTGCATGCCCATCTTGTGTCTGAAAGTGCCTGTAGCTCCCTAGGCTGCTGCAGTGGGTAAAGCTCTTTCTGAACAGCAAGCCACTTCATGTGCACATAAGAGCCAGATACAAAGTTATACAGCTGCTGCAAAAGTGCAAAAAGGTCAACCACCTCAGGCACTGCTTTTGTAGCATCAGCAAGAACCAACTTCAAGCAATGTGAATTACAGTGAACATAAAATGCAAATCTGGCATTATTTTGAATCCTTGCAGACACACCTGAATGCTTGCCGCTCATGACGGATGCACCATCATACCCCTGCCCCACAAGGTTATTTCTGTAGTCCAGTCCATGTCCCTCTAAACAACTGATAATCATTTGGCTAAGACCAGCTGCATTGAGGCTGTCAGCTGCTTGAAAGCACAAAAAACTTTAATGAATGGCACCATTGTAATAATACCATAAAACTATAGACATTTGTTCCTTTTTTTTTGCAAGTCTTTTGTTTCATCAGTGAGCACACTAAACACCTCATGTTCTTTCACTTCTTTTTATGATTTCACTCTGTACCATCTCAGCTAAGCCCTGAAGAATTTTGTTCTGGATTTGGTGACACTGGTGTACTTAGCATTTCCAGATGCTTCCAACCTTTTCTCAATAAATTGGTCATGTTTTGTGATTTTGTGCAATATGGCCAAAAAATTTCCCTTATTCACAGAGTCTTCAGACTCTCGATGCCCCCTCTGAGCGATATTCTGTGTTGCTGTCAAAAGCAGTACACTAGCTATCGTTTTTATGTAATTTCTGTTTTCTTCCACTTTCTTTTGATGGTTCTCATTCATTGAATTTAACATTGACATGTTTGTCTCTGTATCCATTCTAAACCTGTTCCAAGCATACATAGCATTTATATGAAATTCAGATTTTGAATGGCTCTTAAAACCAGAGTCTTTAAACAATGCTTTCTTACAATTAGAGAAGCCTGAAGGTGATTGTGGCAGCGGGGGCATGGTCAAGCGCCGGTCTGTGACAGGAGGGCAGAGTCAGGGAAGGTGAGTGGCAGAATCACTACACCTGAGAGCAATTAACCTGTGTTTGTGCGTCTTCCCAGTGACCGCACCCTATATAAGGAGGGAGAGCAGAGAGCAGAGGAGCTCTTCCCTGAACAGACACCCGTCGTGTGTGTGTGTGTGTGTGTCTGAGTGACTGTTATACTGAAAAGTGTGACAATAACTGCTAAATTTGAACCTGATCTCTGTCCTGCTGTCCTCTGTGCTCCACCCACCTGCTCCGAACTGCCACAGTGGTGCTGAAACCCGGGAACTGGAGCACAGCAGCCTCACAGCCCCATGGAGTCCTCCCTGTTCACTGAACTGGTCCACGCCCTCACCACGGCCCAGCAAAGCCAGCACCAGGCACTACTCACCCTCCGAAAGGAGCAAGAAGAGCGGTTCGAGGCCCTGGTGTTGGCTCAACAAGAAGACCGACAGGTGTTCCGGCACCTCCTCGCGTCGGCGGGGCCCACCAGCGCTCCTACCGCAGGCCCATCTCCCCTCACCGTCACCAAGATGGGCCCGCAGGACGACCCCGAGGCATTCATCATGCTCTTTGAGCAAGTCGCCGAAGCCTCGGGGTGGCCGATGGAGCAGCGCTCGGCGCGCCTCCTCCCCCTGCTCACAGGAGAAGCACAGCTGGCCGCGCTACAGCTCCCCGCTGACCGCCGGCTGGCCTATGCGGACCTCCGCTGGGCCATCCTCCAGCGCGTGGGGCACACTCCAGAACAGCAGCGCCAGCGCTTCCGCGCGCTGCGCTTGGAGGAAGTCGGCCGGCTGTTCGCGTTTGGCCAGCAGCTCTGGGACACCTGCTGGCGGTGGCTGAGGGCCAACAACCGCGACGCCGAAGGAATCCTCGACCAGGTGGTGCTGGAACAGTTCGTCGCTCGCTTGCCAGCAGGAACTGCGGAGTGGGTCCGGTGCCACCACCCAGCGTCGCTGGATCAGGCAGTCGAGCTGGCGGAGGACCATTTGGCGGCTGTCCCGGCGGCAGGACAGCAGATGGCATCTTCTCTTCTCTCCTCTTCTCTCTCTCTCTCTCTCTCCCCCTCCTCCTGTGTCCCGTCCTCGCCCCATTCCCCCACCGCGGAGGTGGGGGCCGGCGCCACCCCAGCCAGCCCACCGCACCCACGGTGCCCTCCCATTTCTCCCTTCTGTGTCTGTCTCTCCCCCACCTCAGGTGAGTGAGCCCCAGATCACTGGTGCAGAGGGAAAGCCCAGGCCGGTTTGCTGGCGCTGCGGGGAGCCGGGCCACCTTCAACAGCAGTGCACAGCAATGAAAGTGGGCACGGTGGTTTGGATACCCGACGCGCCAGAGGCCACCCTCGATCGGGCTGGAGTGTATCGCATACCGGTGAGTATCCAAGGGGATACATATCAGGCATTGGTGGATTCTGGTTGTAACCAGACCTCAATTCACCAAAGCCTGGTGCAAAACAAAGCATTGGGAGGAGCACAGGGGGTGAAGGTGTTGTGTGTGCACGGGGATGTTCATTGCTACCCTTTGGTGTCGGTCCACATTATTTTCAGAGGGGAAAAATTTATAGTGAAGGTGGCGGTTAATCCCCGCCTTACCCACTCTTTAATTTTGGGGACTGATTGGCCGGGATTTTCGGGGTTTAATGACATGCCTAATAAAGAGTGGGTCCTGCCATTTAACAGGGGGAGGTCCCGGTGTTGCTTTGGCGGGAGCAGCTGTCACAGAGCTGTCTACGTCATCTCCGCGTCAGAGTGAGGAGCCGCCGGCTCCTCCTCTCTCTATTGGGGAACCCTCGCGGATTTCCCATTAGAACAATCGCGAGACGAGACTCTGCGACATGCGTTTGACCAAGTGAGAGTAATCGATGGTCAAACGCTCCAGCCGAACGCCACCCCGTCCTTCCCCTACTTCGCAATTATGAAGGATAGGTTATACCGAGTGACGCAGGACATTCAAACTAAAGAGCGAGTCACGCAGCTTTTAATTCCGAAGAGCCGCTGGGAATTGGTATTCCAGGCGGCTTACTTTAATCCCATGGCTGGACACTTAGGGCAGGAGAAAACACTAGCCCGAATAATGGCCCGATTCTATTGGCCGGGGATTCGCTGCGATGTTTGTAGGTGGTGTACGGCATGCCGCGAATGCCAGTTAGGAAATCCAGCGGCCATTCCAAAAGCGCCTTTGCGCCCTCTTCCATTAATCAAGACCCCGTTTAAGAGAATTGGGATGGATCTCGTCGGGCCATTAGATCGGTCAGCATGAGGGTACCACTTTATATTAGTTCTGGTGGACTATGCAACGCGATACCCGGAAGCAGTGCCTCTGCACAATATCTCAGCACGCAGTATTGCAGAGGCGCTCTTCCACGTCATCTCCCGAGTTGGAATCCTGAAAGAGATTCTGACTGATCAAGGCACTACATTTATGTCACGGACACTGCGCAAACTGTATGGGTTATTGGGGATTAAGCCGATCCGCACCAGCGTGTATCACCCACAAACGGACGGTTTAGTAGAACGGTTCAACCGCACCCTCAAAAATATTATTAAAAAATTTGTAAGTGAGGACGCACGTAATTGGGATAAGTGGCTCGAGCCCTTGCTGTTCTCAGTGCGAGAAGTCCCCCAAGCCTCCACGGGGTTCTCCCCGTTCGAATTATTATATGGGCGTAAGCCGCGCGGCATCCTAGATGTGCTGCGGGAAAATTGGAAGGAGGGACCTTCACAAAGCAAAAACGAAATTCAGTACGTTATGGACCTGCGCGCAAAACTCCACACGCTCACCCACCTAACTCAGGAGAATTTGCGGCAGGCCCAGGAATGGCAAGCCCGCCTGTACAACAAGGGTACGCGCCTTAGAGAGTTCACTCCAGGAGATAAGGTACTCATACTGTTGACCACGTCGAGCTCCAAATTGATCGCCAAGTGGCAAGGACCCTTTGAGGTCAAACAGCGTGTCGGGGATGTCGACTATGAGGTGAGGCGAACGGACAGGGGTGGGGTGCTACAGATTTACCACCTCAATCTGCTTAAACTCTGGAACGAGGAGGTCCCTGTGGCATTGGTGTCGGTGGTTCCAGAGAAGGCAGAGCAGGGGCCGGAGGTTCAAAAAGGGACATTGGCATCACGTACCTCTCTGGTCCCCTGTGGAGACCACCTCTCCCCGACCCAACTCACGGTCACCCAGTTGCAGACCGAGTTTTCGGATGTGTTCTCGCCCCTGCCCGGTCGCACTAACCTCATAGAGCACCACATAGAGATGCCCCCGGGGGTGGTAGTGTGTAGCCGCCCTTACAGGCTACCCGAACACAAAAAAAGGTGGTTTGGGAAGAACTTCAGACCATGCTCGAAATGGGCATCGTCGAGGAGTCCCACAGTGACTGGAGCAGCCCGGTGGTCTTGGTACCCAAGGCTGACGGGTCGGTCCGGTTCTGTGTGGACTGTAGAAAAGTCAACGCGGTGTCTAAATTCGACGCATACCCAATGCCTCGTATTGACGAGCTGCTCGATCGACTAGGCACGGCTCGCTTTTATTCGACACTGGATTTGACGAAGGGATATTGGCAGATCCCCTTGACTCCACTATCCCAAGAAAAAACGGCCTTTTCCACACCATTTGGGTTACACCAATTCGTCACACTTCCGTTTGGGCTGTTTGGGGTGCCCGCTACGTTTCAGCGGCTGATGGACCAGGTCCTCCGCCCCCACGCCACCTATGCGGCTGCCTATCTTGATGACATCATCATATATAGTAATGACTGGCCGAGGCACTTGGAACACCTAAGGGCCGTCCTTAGGTCGCTGAGGCGAGCGGGTCTCACAGCCAACCCAAAGAAGTGTGTGATTGGGCGGGTGGAAGTACGGTATCTGGGCTTCCACTTGGGCAACAGGCAGGTGCGTCCCCAAATTAACAAGACCGCAGCAATTGCAGCCTGCCCGAGGCCCAAGACCAAAAAGGGGGTGAGACAGTTCCTGGGGCTAGCTGGCTATTATCGTAGGTTTATACCTAATTATTCGGACGTCACCAGCCCGCTGACTGATCTCACTAAAAAGGGGGCACCAGATCCGGTCCAATGGACGGAGCAATGCCAGCGGGTTTTTTCGGAGGTAAAGGCTGCACTGTGTGGGGGGCCACTTCTACACTCCCCTGACTTTTCTCTCCCCTTTATGTTGCAGACCAACTTTTTGGACAGAGGGCTGGGGGCGGTTTTGTCCCAGGAGGTGGAGGGGGAGGACCGCCCCGTCCTGTATATCAGCAGGAAGCTGTCGGTGCATGAGGGGCGCTACAGCACCATAGAGAAAGAGTGTCTGGCCATCAAGTGGGCGGTCCTCGCCCTCCGGTACTACCTGCTGGGGCACCCTTTCATCCTCTGTTCGGACCACGCGCCCCTACAGTGGCTCCACCGCATGAAGGATGCCAACGCGCGGATAACCCATTGGTATCTGGCACTCCAACCCTTTAATTTCAAGGTGGTCCACAGGCCGGGGGCGCAGATGGTCGTGGCGGACTTCCTCTCCCGTCGGGGGGGGGGGGAGTCGGCTGCAGGCCGGACGGCCGCCCGGCCTGAGTCGGGCGGTGGGGGTATGTGGCAGCAGGGGCATGGTCAAGCGCCGGTCTGTGACAGGAGGGCGGAGTCAGGGAAGGTGAGTGGCAGAATCACTACACCTGAGAGCAATTAACCTGTGTTTGTGTGTCTTCCCAGTGACTGCGCCCTATATAAGGAGGGAGAGCAGAGAGCAGAGGAGCTCTTCCCTGAACAGACACCCGTCGTGTGTGTGTGTGTCTGAGTGACTGTTATACTGAAAAGTGTGACAATAAATGCTAAATTTGAACCTGATCTCTGTCCTGCCGTCCTCTGTGCTCCACCCACCTGCTCCGAACTGCCACAGTGATGTAAAGGCAGAATCTGGTACATTTGGCAGAGAGAAATGCCGACAGGCAAAGCAGTAGGAAGAGTCTTGCAGTACTGAATACTCAAGCCAAGAATTGTCTTTTGAGTGTCGTCACACGTACGTCATCGGGGGCGCGGATTTGCTGCTGACCCCGAGTTTCACCTGTTGTGTTTGAGTTCGTGTTTTTGTGGATTTTACATGAGTGAATGGGTACTGCATTTTGCACAAAATGAAGATGAGTTCTGGAATATTTCTGTGGCTGGCCCTGGCCTTGTGCCTCCTCAATGCCTGGGCGTTTGAAGACTCACGATAGGAATCTCGGCGTCCTGACCTACACTTGTGAGTTCTTACTTTCTCTGAAATCTTCAGCAACGCAATAGGATCTGTATGGGGATATTTTTAATATATACCCTGAACTTAAACAAACTAAAACAAGGCCCAAGGCCAAATTTAAAAAGAGGGGTTCTAGAGGAGGTGTACGGGAGAGAGTAAGGAGACGCGGTTGCAAACACCCTCTGCCCACAATGACTCTTTCTAATGTCCAATCAATCAGTAACAAAATTAACGAACTGATGGCGAAACTTCAGCACGACAGAGACTACAGACAAAGTAACCTAATCTGTTTTACAGAGACCTGGCTTAAAAAGGACATACCAGACCCAAACTTGCCTGGTTACACTCTGATAAGGGCAGATAGAGATGCGCACAAATCAAAGAAATCAATAGGAGGTGGCCTGTGCATGTACTTTGATAAAAGATGGGCTACGCAGTATACTGTATGGGAGACAGTTTGCACATGTGAGTATGAAATCCTGGTGGTTTCATTTCGTCCTTTTTATTTACCCAGATAGTTTGGTCAGATTACCATTATTTTAACTTATGTGCCCGGACCGGACTTCGAAGGGGTGGTGTCCAAAATTGCGGACAGCTATGACAATGCAAAGGCCCGGTCAACGGAACAGCCAGGGTTTATCCTAGGGGACTTAAACTTGTGTGATTTGTCAAGTCATTTGCCCACGCTCCATCAATATGTGGACTGCCCTACACGCGCAACGCGCATCCTGGATAAATAGAATAGAATAGAATAGAATAGAATGCCTTTTATTGTCACTATACACATGTACAATGAGATTAAAGCATCTCCAATAACAGTGCAAACAGCGTGTAGAGAGGGAGAGAGAGAGGAAAGGGGGGAAGGGGAAGGGAAAAAAGGGAGGGAGGTGTAAGGTGCACAGTCTGAGGTGTATGTGTTGTGTTACACATTATGGAGTGAGGTATTGCACATATAAAGTATTGCACAGAGACAGTCACATTGTAAATTATTGCACGAGAGAGTCACATAAGATAAAATATTACACATTTGAATTATTGCAAGGTAAGGTATGGTGCACAGACTTGAGGTATATGTGCTGTGTGTAAGATGCACAGTCCTGAGGTGTATGTGCTGTGTGTAAGGTGCACAGTCCTGAGGTGCATGTGTTGTGTGTAAGGTGCATTGTCCTGAGGTGCATGTGTTGCATTTCACATTTTGGACTGTGGTATTGCACATTATAAAAAGTATTGTAAAGATAGTCACCTTATAAAGTACTGCACATTTATAAATTAGTAAAATACAACCCCAATTCCAAAAAAGTTGGGACAAAGTACAAATTATTAATAAAAATGGAATGCAATGATGTGGAAGTTTCAAAATTCCATACTTTATTCAGAATAGAACATAAATGACATATCAAATGTTTAAACTGAGAAAATGTATCATTTAAAGAGAAAAATTAGGTGATTTTAAATTTCATGACAACAACACATCTCAAAAAAGTTGGGACGAGGCCATGTTTACCACTGTGAGACATCCGCTTTTCTCTTTACAACAGTCTGTAAACATCTGGGGACTGAGGAGACAAGTTGCTCAAGTTTAGGGATAGGAATGTTAACCCATTCTTGTCTAATGTAGGATTCTAATTGCTCAACTGTCTTAGGTCTTTTTTGTCGTATCTTCTGTTTTATGATGCGCCAAATGTTTTCTATGGGTGAAAGATCTGGATTGCAGGCTGGCCAGTTCAGTACCCGGACCCTTCTTCTACGCAGCCATGATGCTGTAATTGATGCAGCATGTGGTTTGGCATTGTCATGTTGGAAAATGCAAGGTCTTCCCTGAAAGAGACGTCGTCTGGATGGGAGCATATGTTGCTCTAGAACCTGGATATACCTTTCAGCATTGATGGTGTCTTTCCAGATGTGTAAGCTGCCCATGCCACACGCACTAATGCAACCCCATACCATCAGAGATGCAGGCTTCTGAACTGAGCGCTGATAACAACTTGGGTCGTCCTTCTCCTCTTTAGTCCGAATGACATGGCGTCCCTGATTTCCATAAAGAACTTCAAATTTTGATTAATCTGACCACAGAACAGTTTTCCACTTTGCCACAGTCCATTTTAAATGAGCCTTGGCCCAGAGAAGATGTCTGCGCCTCTGGATCGTGTTTAGATACGGCTTCTTCTTTGAACTATAGAATTTTAGCTGGCAACGGCGGATGGCACGGTGAATTGTGTTCACAGATAATGTTCTCTGGAAATATTCCTGAGCCCATTTTGTGATTTCCAATACAGAAGCATGCCTGTATGTGATGCAGTGCCGTCTAAGGGCCTGAAGATCACGGGCACCCAGTATGGTTTTCCAGCCTTGACCCTTACACACAGAGATTCTTCCAGATTCTCTGAATCTTTTGATGATATTATGCACTGTAGATGATGATATGTTCAAACTCTTTGCAATTTTACACTGTCGAACTCCTTTCTGATATTGCTCCACTATTTGTCAGCGCAGAATTAGGGGGATTGGTGATCCTCTTCCCATCTTTACTTCTGAGAGCCGCTGCCACTCCAAGATGCTCTTTTTATACCCAGCCATGTTAATGACCTATTGCCAATTGACCTAATGAGTTGCAATTTGGTCCTCCAGCTGTTCCTTTTTTGTACCTTTAACTTTTCCAGCCTCTTATTGCCCCTGTCCCAACTTTTTTGAGATGTGCTGCTGTCATGAAATTTCAAATGAGCCAATATTTGGCATGAAATTTCAAAATGTCTCACTTTCAACATTTGATATGTTGTCTATGTTATATTGTGAATACAATATCAGTTTTTGAGATTTGTAAATTACTGCATTCCGTTTTTCTTTACAATTTGTACTTTGTCTCAACTTTTTTGGAATCGGGGTTGTAGTAAATAGTAAAATAAAATAGACTATAAAGTCAGAGCATATCTGAGTTTAGGGCGGTTATGGCTTTTGGAAAGAAGCTGTTTTTTAATCTATTTGTCTTTGCCCTGATGCACCTGTAGCACCTCCCTGAGGGCAACAGGTCAAACAGATCAAAGCCAGGGTGGGAGCTGTCCTTGATAATATTCTTAGCTCTGTTAAGGCAGCGGGAGGTGTAAATGTCCATCAGGGAGGGGAGAGGGCAGCCAATGATCCTCTGTGCTGCCTTTACTACCCTCTGGAGCCTCTCTCTGTCTACAGCAGTGCAGCTGCCATACCATACTGTAATACAGTACGTCAGTATGCTCTCGATGGATGAGCGGTTTTGGTAACATACAGGACGTGTATAAATCCATCGGTAGACCTGGACTAGGAAAATCCGACCACAACGTTGTGCATCTACTGCCACGGTACAGAGTGAAACTGAAGCATGACAAGCCAGTAACGAGAGATATTCAAGTATGGACTGATGACAGTAAGGAGGAGCTGAGAGACTGTCTGGATGAAACGGACTGGCAGATCTTTTTTAATTACTGCGATGACCCACATGAACTGACTGAAACTATCACATCATATTTAACTTTCTGTGAGAGTACCGTCATTCAGACAAAGACTGTACGAATTTACCCCAATAATAAAACATGGATAACGAGAGACTTAAAAGAATGCATAATAGAGAAAAAGCAAGCTTTTGCCAAGGGTAATGCAGAACTTGTGAGAGAAAAAAGATGTGAATTGAGAAGCAAATTGCAGAAGGCTAGGTTGGAATACAAAAATAAAGTGGAGAAGCAATTCTGTTCTGGCAATGCCAAAACTGCATAGGCAGGTTTAAATCAAATGATGGGGAGGGAAACAAAACAAGGAGGTACCCCTATTGGCCCGCCCCCCACCCTATCTTTTGCAAATGACTTGAATGTTTTCTACAGTAGATTTGATAAGACAGACTTCAGCACTGAACGGGAGGAGGTGTGTAAAACTGTCCCGGAATACAGCTCAATCAATCTGACTGAACATGAAATCCTTTAAAGCCTGACCCGTATTAAGCCTAATAAAGCCCCCGGTCCTGATGGTTTGAGTGGTAAAGTCCTCAAGTTCTGCTCTCACCAGTTAAAGGGTGTGCTGACAAACTTATTTCAAATATTGCTACAGACATCCACAGTTCCCAACACATGGAAGCGGTCAAATATTGTGCCAGTTCCTAAAAAACCTGGTGCAACTGAACTGAATGACTTTAGACCCATTGCACTCACTTCCATTCTATGCAAATGTATGGAGAGAGTGGTGAGCAAGCATATAACTGCCAGTGTATCCAACACTTTAGACCAACTCCAGTTTGCATATAAATGTCAAAGGGGCACAGACGATGCAACTATAACACTGTTTAATATCTTAGCCAAACACTTACAAGTTCCCTCTCATTACGCTAGAATCTTGTTCATAGATTTTACATCTGCTTTTAATTCTATGCAAATTCAGGTACTGTTGCAAAGACTTGTTGATTTAGGGGTTAATGGTGGAATAATTCATTGGGTTAGGGATTTTCTCTCTGACCGCCCTCAACGGGTTATCTTGGGGAATATTGAGTCAGCTCTCACTGTTTTGAATACTGGGGCACTGCAGGGCACCATTTTATCTCCCTTACTGTTCTCTATATATACGAACGAATTCAAAATCCAAGAAGAACATTTTAGGTTATTTAAATATGCTGATGACATGGCTCTGGTTGGTCTACTGCAGCAGGGTGATATGGAAAGAGAATATGCCTACGCCCGCCATACATCTCTTCAAGAATGGTGCCAAAATAGCTTTTTAGAAATGAATGTAAGTAAGACTAAAGAACTTGTCATTCAAAATGATAAGGACCTGTTATCTCCAATAATCATCAAGGGACAGACAGTGGAAGTTGTGAATTATTTTAAATATCTTGGCACTTTTATAGGCAGTAAACTCATTTTTAAAGAAAACACAGATTTTATTTTTAAAAAGTGCTCACAATGTTTTTACCTACTCCGTAGACTCAAAAACTTTGGTGTGAACAAGGACATCCTACAAACAGTGTATAAAAACCTTGTTGAAAGCATTCTATCATTTAATATGATCATGTGGTATGGTAACTTGAACATGCAGAGAAAAAATAAGCTACAGAGAATAGTGAATATGGCCACAAACATAATAGGAAAGCCACAAAAGCACAATGTATGATGAACAGATTTTAAACAAAACCAGGAAAATCATACAACCCCGATTCCAAAAAATTTGGGACAAAGTACAAATTGTAAATAAAAATGGAATGCAATAATTTACAAATCTCAAAAACTGATATTGCATTCACAATAGAACATAGACAACATATCAAATGTCGAAAATGAGACATTTTGAAATTTCATGCCAAATATTGGCTCATTTGAAATTTCATGACAGCAACACATCTCAAAAAAGTTGGGACAGGGGCAATAAGAGGCTGGAAAAGTTAAAGGTACAAAAAAGGAACAGCTGGAGGACCAAATTGCAACTCATTAGGTCAATTGGCAATAGGTCATTAACATGACTGGGTATAAAAAGAGCATCTTGGAGTGGCAGCGGCTCTCAGAAGTAAAGATGGGAAGAGGATCACCAATCCCCCTAATTCTGCACTGACAAATAGTGGAGCAATATCAGAAAGGAGTTCGACAGTGTAAAATTGCAAAGAGTTTGAATGTATCATCATCTACAGTGCATAATATCATCAAAAGATTCAGAGAATCTGGAAGAATCTCTGTGCATAAGGGTCAAGGCCGGAAAACCATACTGGGTGCCTGTGATCTTCGGGCCCTTAGACGGCACTGCATCACATACAGGCACGCTTCTGTATTGGAAATCACAAAATGGGCTCAGGAATATTTCCAGAGAACATTATCTGTGAACGCAATTCACAGTGCCATCCGCCGTTGCCAGCTAAAACTCTATAGTTCAAAGAAGAAGTCATATCTAAACATGATCCAGAAGCGCAGACGTCTTCTCTGGGCCAAGGCTCATTTAAAATGGACTGTGGCAAAGTGGAAAACTGTTCTGTGGTCAGACGAATCAAAATTTGAAGTTCTTTATGGAAATCAGGGATGCCGTGTCATTCGGACTAAAGAGGAGAAGGACGACCCAAGTTGTTATCAGCGCTCAGTTCAGAAGCCTGCATCTCTGATGGTATGGGGTTGCATTAGCGCGTGTGGCATGGGCAGCTTACACATCTGGAAAGACACCATCAATGCTGAAAGGTATATCCAGGTTCTAGAGCAACATATTGCTCCCATCCAGATGACGTCTCTTTCAGGGAAGACCTTGCATTTTCCAACATGATAAGGCCAAACCACATACTGCATTAATTACAGCATCATGGCTGCGTAGAAGAAGGGTCCGGGTACTGAACTGGCCAGCCTACAGTCCAGATCTTTCACCCATAGAAAACATTTGGCGCATCATAAAACGGAAGATATGACAAAAAAGACCTAAGACAGTTGAGCAACTAGAATCCTACATTAGACAAGAATGGGTTAACATTCCTATCCCTAAACTTGAGCAACTTGTCTCCTCAGTCCCCAGACTTTTACAGACTGTTGTAAAGAGAAAAGGGGATGTCTCACAGTGGTAAACATGGTCTCGTCCCAACTTTTTTGAGATGTGTTGTTGTCATGAAATTTAAAATCACCTAATTTTTCTCTTTAAATGATACATTTTCTCAGCTTAAACATTTGATATGTCATTTATGTTCTATTCTGAATAAAGTATGGAATTTTGAAACTTCCACATCATTGCATTCCATTTTTATTTACAATTTGTACTTTGTCCCAACTTTTTTGGAATCGGGGTTGTAAATGACCCTTCCCACCCACTTCACTGTGAATTCGAGCTTCTACCCTCTGGGAGGTGTTTTAGAGTTCCCAACGCTAATAAGAACATCTTTAAAAACTCCTTCGTCCCAAAAGGAATAAGGGCGATAAATAATACAGGGATTTTTATTTAATTCACTCCAGTCCTTTTTATTGGTCTGATTACTTATTTATTATTATATTTATGATATTTATTACTTTTCAGCTATTTTATTCTTTTAAACACTCTTTTGAGTGCTAATGTATTTTATAATAACTTAGTTTTCTCTTCTTCTGTTTTTACAAAATGCAGTGCTTGAATGCTTGATTTATGTATTGTGATTTTAATGTTTAATTGTTTAAATGTCTGGTGAAACTGAAGACAAATTTCCACATTGTGGACAATAAAGTATTCGTATTCGTACCAGTTTGAGTTGAATGCCCTCTTGCGCGTTCCATGCTGTGTCCTGGGGAACTTAGAGAGACAAGGCTGAACAGGACTTACGTCTTTGGATCTTGAAATGTCTGGAATGTAAATAAAATGGTAAAAGAAACAGTTAGCCTAAGGGGTCCAGAAGATTATTAAAAACTAACTGGAGCTATGAGGCAGATTTTGCTGTACGGTAGGTAAGTAAGCCTACCACTAGGTCCTTTTGGAGGTGCAAACGTGGTGCTGGACAGAGCTCGGAAGTGGTGAATTGCATCTCCTGGCTCTGGATCATCATCATCATCATCATCCTGGTCAGAAGCAGAGGTCTCTGTGTCCTCCCTCAGTGAAGCTACATGTATAAGAATATTTTAAAACTATTTTAACTCATTTTAAAACCACACATTAGTAACAAAACATTGTGAAATAAAAGTTGTAAAGCTTCTTTAAAATCTAAATTCTAAAATGTATTACTGTACTAGAGATGTGACTACCCCTGTGATTACTCTGACCTGGTGATGGCGGGCTGGGCTGTATGAGACATTGACTCTCCTGACTAGTTCCAGGATGGTCAGGACTGCAGCTGAGCTCTGTGTTAGCCTGATCTGTGCCTGACTTGCTTCTTTTTACAAAGAATTGAGATATCCCCCCCTGTCTTTTCATTCTCAACTCACCCTATGCAAAAAAAGCCAGTCTTGTTACTTCTGGTATCATTCACAATTGCATTATGTTATTAGATAGCCACTTCCAACTTTAAATTCAATTCAATTACTAGCCTAGTCCTCTGTAGGAATACCTAGCCTATATAATACTGTACAGTGATGGGTAGTAACACATTTAATTTGTGTAACTCTCTTTATTCATTTTTTTGTTGCCCATAATTTTACTCTTCAGAAAGTAATCTACTTTTTTCTCAAACACATGTTTGACAACACTTTAATTATGACGAGTATTTCCATTAATAGAGTCTTCCATACATGTCAACCCCTTTGGGCGTCCACCTGTAGTATCAGAGGAAGAAATCCATAAAATCAACATAAAATCCTTATAGCCTTCCAATCGCACCAATCTTAATAAATAAATAACAGGGGCAAAGACAGGTTTTTAATTTGGGCACCATGGCAAGCATAAATTTTTTTTTTTTTTACTATTTTCGCGGGTAGCGTGCCGAAAATTTTTGACGCATCATTTTTAGTAATTTTTTTTAACCAATTATAAATATATCGAGCAATAAAAATAATAGGAATGACATAATCATGTGCAAGTATAAAATAGTGCTGTATCTAAAAAGTCAAAAGTTTTCTCAAACATTCTGAATAAATAAAAAAAGATAAAAATAGTTCATGAATTTTTTATATGCATGAAAAATGGGAAACAATATGTAATATCAGTCTATTTGCACAAGAATATGGGCAGCAGAGAACTTTAAAATCTCAGACAGTGAAACAATAATGATCTAGAACAATCAAAATATCAAAAATATGACATATGTATCTGTCTAAATTAAGCTATTAATACATATCGAAAAAGCTAGAATATGTCAATTCAACAATATCTAGCTAGAATGTCAATTCAACAATTAAAATAAAACAAGATATCAATATATAATATAACCACATAAAATAGTTTGTAGTATGTCTTTACATATATTAATAATAGGTCCAGTAGTATAATTAGTATAACAGTCATTCAACAACACAATTAAAGTTATTACTCTTAGAATTATCACAAACCGACAGCCACGTGTTATCATGAATCATTGAGAATTTCACAACAAACAAAGGAAGTATATTTTACGACATTCAGATGTCAGAGACTCAGACACGGTTTATGGTAATCGCTAGACGCATTTCATGTTCACTTCATGTTATGAAGCGACTGAACAACAAATTGAAATATATATATGCCAAAAAATGACATTTAACAATTTTAAAATATTTTGGGTTCTCCACCCTTATGAAACAGGATTTTTTCTTCTAATTTGGGCGATTTTCGTATGTTCTATTTTGGGCCTTTTGACAAGCCCATAAGTTGGGCGCCGTTATACGGTACGTAATTGGGGCTGTATTTGCCCTTGAATAAGTAAATATAACTTGCCTGAGAACTTCGTCCAGCATGTCGAAAATCGCCTCACCCGTGCCGATATTGCACACAGGCATGTCTATGATTCTTGACTTCGCCCCTCTGTTTATATCGAAGATCCACACCAAAACGGCCAGTCGCTTTTTGTCATTGGATTAGTCGATCATCAAGGAAAATGGCAATGTCCGGCAGTGCTGGATGATCGGTAGTGTAGCTTCGGGGGCCAAGCTCTTTTTGATTATTTGCGTTGTTTTTTTGCGCCTACAGCTGATAGATTTCGCAATCGTACTGTCCGTGCAAATTCGCGGCAACAGTTCTGTCTGGTGGTCCGCAACGGCTAGCGGCAAATTGTGCTGAGCAATAAAATTACAGATCGTAACTTCTGCTCTTATTACACTTGTTGGTTGATCATCGGTCTTAGGCTTTGCAAACATCGTCATTTGCGGCTGATTCTGTTTCTGGTGCAAATTTCGCTGATGTAGTTTGGACCTCATGTGTTCCCTCACGTCGTAAACTCCAGATGCCACAACTTTTGTATCTCGCACACAAACTGTGCAGTGCGCATACTCCTCATTTTTCGCCTGAACAATGACACCATTAAATGTCTCCTTCCGTTCAGGAAGATACTGCCCGCCGTATCTCATTTTCTTTCTCAGTGTTCCCATTCTTTCACTCAGCAGACGCTATTCATAATCTCTCAGGTGTAAACAATGTCGCTCTGCACAATGAGAAAATCGTTCGAACAATGACTGTTTGACGCGTTTAAATGCAGATCGTGCGCATGACTGGAACGAGCGAAGTCTCGCAGTTGTGATACTGCACGAGGCTTGAGGAATAAACATCCGGTTTCACATAGTCTGGGTTATCTGCCCCTGCATACATGCTGTTCTTTGTCTATAAATCGAGCTTTTGTATGTTTTTGCGACGATCAGCTGACGATGTTCAAGTAAGATACACAAAATAAATTTAGGTCAGAAAATACTGAAAATCCATAAGACTTTGTTTATACGCCCATACGCCCTTGAAATGAGCTAAAATTTGTATAATTTCCGGACAATCCGTATAGGTTGACATGGATGGTCTTCGGTGGGTGCCATGAAATGTTATCCTAACCATAGCCTAATGTAGGCTAATGTTAACGTTATCTTGTATGCGTGGGTGAACTGCCATTTTCACATTGTAACATTAGCTAAGTTAAAACTCTGGTTAAAATACAAAAAACGATCTCATATCTGAACATAAAAGTGACTTTAAATTAAATGACTGACTCATACCGAAACAACCATAAAACTTACCTCAGAATGACTTCACCATTCACCAACAAGCAGGCAGCTGCTCTTCTTGGTTCTTCTCTTCTCCCCACCACGAAATAAAGTTTCTCTCCCGAAAATATGACTCTATTCTCCTCCTCCTCCTTATAATGGTGGATTTACATTGACAGTAGGGTGGATTACAATGCTTTGTGATACATAGTGCCAACTATTGCACAGTAGGAACTTAGCACTCAACAGCAATACCGATTACAAAATGCAACAGGATCTTCTCAAAAGACGTGTGGTGCCGTGACATGTCAGTCATCTGGGGTGGCACCTGGGGGGTTCAATCAGATTTCGGGGGTGTCCAGTGCCCCCCTGGCCACCCCTCTGGCTCCACCTATGCTCACATGTTGTCTTTGGCATGCTTCTCCCACTTTTGGGGCATGTCTCAGGAAGCATTTGTTGCTTCATTGTTTGGTGAGAGCAGCTAGGCTAAAGGTGGTGAAAAGTGCATTTTTAGGACAGGCGCTCGCTTTTTACAAGCAGGTTTAAGAATACAAGCAGGTAAGCATCATATTTTCAGTTTGTAAAAGCTGTCTAAGTTGACTTTGCACACGAGCAAGAGTTAGAAGTTTACAATGGATGGTGGGAATATGACAACAATTTGATCTTGACTTGGCTGAAAGTGCAGATGATTCAGATGGTTTGCAAGATGACAAGAAAATTTTTCTCCCTAAAATGCAAGCAAGGTGGCAGCTGCTGTTTTGGAGAAAGTGGGCATCAATCCCACTACCTCTTACATGCAAACCAAGTGCTCCACCACTTGAGTTAATTCCCATGCAGCATGCTAGGGTTTGTCCAAGTAAAACATAATATCATGACCATTTATCATTAATAAACTGTGATTATTTTTTTTCTTTTTGTTTGTTAAATCATCAAACATTTCTTGTATAATGTATCCAACTTACCAATGTCAGCATGAGTGAGGAAAAGCAAGAAGAAGAGGAACATTGTTGTTATGAGTGTTTAGTTCAGACCACTAATTTTAGAAATAAACACCAGTGTTGCGTATTTGAGATTGTCTCTGATGTCTCCATGTAGCTCCACCCACTCATATTGATTCATATTCACCACGACTCTGCTTCAGCTTATAATACACAAGCCTTTATTTGTATTTCTGTGACTTTAATAAATTGCAACAACTTTGCATTTTATACAAACCCACTTGATCTTATAAGCAAAATAATATGTTCAATTACTGCTTTATTCTGGTCTTGGTCATGGTGGATCTGGCATTACTCTGCATGGAGCAAGAACACATTCTGGATGGGACACCAGTCCAACGCAGGATACTGTACACACACAAATTCACACTTCCAGGCAATTTAGTGTAGCCAAGCCACCTAAATACATGTTTGAATGATACAGTAAGAAAAAGTGTCATCACTAAATTATATTTTAGCATATATACATGACCCCATACATCAACATTGTGTCTGATCAAATATTGTCATAAAACAAGGAAAAGTGAATTCGACTAACAGTTTCCTTATTCATCCATTTCATCTTTACTGTATCTGTACAACCAAACTCACATCTCTTCAGAGTTCATCCAAGCCCTTTGCCGTAGCTCACATCAACTAAAGTGACATGCATTTGTACATACATGCATAATAAAAACATGAATGAAAATTGATTACAGCAAATCATTGGGAAAAACTGAACAGAAATGAATTAATTCCACAAGGTGTACACCAGTAACACCTGACATAATGAATGTGATATTTTCCTTTAAATATATTTTGGAGCATCAAAAAATGTAGATTTGTGAATTTACTGTGATTGATATGTCGTTGTTGTGTTAATCTTTATTCTTCTTTTCTGTTTCTTTCAGCTGCAGGTGCTGCCATAATTGTTGTTTGTGTCTGTAGTTAACTGATAAGTTGGAATCTTTAATCTTCAGTAGTTTTAGAAACTTCATATCCACCATTTGTATGTTTTTGTACAGCCTTTCATTGACTCTGTATTACTGTGCTGCTACTCCGAGAGCACAGTGATAGAGCGCAGAATCTGAGAGCTTTAGACCTCTGATAGTAAGTTCAGTAGAGTCTGAGGTTGTTGCTGTCTCTAATCGAGTGTCAGTTGGAGTGCTCCCAGAACGATATGACCTTGCACCTTTATACAGTAAAAACTATGGTGCGCTGTTAGGATATTGTTTGTACAAGTAAAGATAAATGTCATTGCCGCTTGACTCATATGAACATTTCAGAGTAACGGTGTCTGTTTCTTTCCCCATAATGTTGGCATCTTCATTCGTTGGGACAATTTTATCTGCAAAACTGCCTGTTGTAAAAAAGAAAATAAAGAAAGAATTCTGGGAAATATGTTTTGTCAACAATATTGACTTCAGAAATGATGAAATTACTCGATTAATGCAAAGTTGGGTGTTCATTAATACAATTAATTAATTTATTTATGAAAGTGAATTACCTGTTGTGACAGTGACTACGTTTACATGCACGTCCAAATCGAGCTGCTGTCGGTAATCGAGCAAAGGGTCCCAGCAGGGGTGCCAGAGAAATCCAATCCTACATGCACAAGTGAAATCGGGCTATTGTGCAAGGTGCATTGTGCACCCGAGCCACACGTGGCGCTACACGCCCCATCGTGTTGGTACACTTCCGGTTGTCGTCATGAAGAAGAGCTATAGTGTTGCCAGATACTGCTGACGTTTTCCAGCCCAAAACATGTTCAAATCGGCTAAAATGCACTTAAAACCCCCAATCTGGCAACACTAGTCCGTGTTCAAGCTGTTAGGCTTGCTCTAACAGACTATGGCTACAAACTGTCCGGCGCAGACCACTGTTTTGTAAGACAACTTATTTTGCACAATAATATTTTTCTAAAGTCCATTTTTTGCTTACAAAAAATTATTATTTTTTGCTTACAAAAAATTATTTTTTGCTTACAATTTAACTTATGTCTTAATAAACACACAAAAAGTTCAATTGTTTTGTTTTTATTGACATTCTTCAGATGTTGGACATTTTATATATATATATATACATACACACATACATACACACACACAATGACTTGTTTATGTACACAATTCACAGCTATGCAACAGATGTATTTGGTGATACAGTAATGGCCCTTTTCCACTACCCTTTTTCAGCTCACTTCAGCTCGCTTCAGCTCACTTCAGCCCGACACGGCTCGCGTTTCGACTACCAAAAACCAGCACGACTCAGCTCGTTTCAGCCCTGCTTAGCCCCTAAAACTCGCACCGTTTTGGAGTGGGGCTGAAGCGAGCCAAGCCGTGCCGAGTGAGGTTGGGGGCGTGAGCAGACACTCCCCTGTGCACTGATTGGTGAGGAGGAGTGTCCTCACATGCCCACACACGCCTCGCGAGCGCGCTGGGATCTGTAAACACCGCAAACCCGGAAGAAGAAGAATTACGAATTACGAGAATTTCTGGAGCCTTATGCGCCTTGCCTCATCTATACGCTCTTGCCAGTATCTGTTGGCGTTGTCGGTGACAACAAGCCACAGCACCAAGACCAGCAACACTAACGACTCCATGTCCTCCATGTTTATTGTTTACTATTCGGGTCGTGAGACTACCGCTTAAAAGATCACTGAATCAGTGACATACAGAGCATCGTGGACGAGTTCGCGGAGCGCAAGGCTCGTCGTATGCCCTTCAAATAATGCGCGCAGTAGGCTATTGATGTTTTATTATGAGCCATGTACAGTATGTCGCCTAATGTTTTTTTGTTTCTGAGTTACATGTTCGTTTGAAGGACTTAATGTACAAAATAACATAGTTGCACCCCGTAGTGTTGAAATTGGTAAACACAGTGCATTCAGTGAGGTTTGCACCGCCCTCCTTTTATTTCTGACTCTTCCTGTCACCGTTGCAACCTCTGAGCGCTCATTCGTATGCCCTTCAAATAATGTGCGCAGTATAGGCTATTGATGTTTTATTATGAGCCATGTACAGTATCCTAATGTTTTTTGTTTCTGAGTTACATGTTCGTTTGAAGGACTTGATGTACTAAATAACATAGTTGCACCCGGTAGTGTTGAAATTGGTAAACACCGCAGTTGCGGACATTTTGTAGCCTAAAATGATGTTATGATAAGCTTTAATAAAGGGCCCGGTCATTTGCCCCGCCCCCGGCCCGGCTCTGACTTGTTCCTCCACTGTCACTGATGTCACTGTTTGCGCTGCTTAACGACATCACATGACGTCCACCCACTTTCGCTAACTCCACCCAATGTGTCCACCCACTTCCAGCCAGCACGGTTCAGCGCGGTTGTAGTCGAAATGCAACTCCAACAGCCCCGCTCAGCCCAACTCAGCTCGACTCGGCACGGCACGGCTCAGCCGCGTTTGTAGTGGAAAAGCGGCATAAGTGAGCTAAATTTTAACAGTGCAAACAATGCCACAAAAAGAAAAGATTCATGCCGTTGTCATGATTCGTTGTCATGCCGACCGAGGTTGTTGTGTTTCCCGCTTGTGGTCTCGTCACTCGTCACTTCCGGAAGTAGCTCGACAACTAGCTCGATAGAGTATACATGCACAAAGTAGCTCGGCAGAAATCGCATAAACTAGGTGGTGTAGCTCGATTCCGAGAAATCAAGTTCGGTTCAATTTCAGCCGAATTAAGGTGTATACATGGCATTTTGAACTTCGATTTCAGTCGAGCAACGGCAGAAATTCGA
Organism: Neoarius graeffei; assembly: GCF_027579695.1. Classification (NCBI taxonomy): domain Eukaryota; kingdom Metazoa; phylum Chordata; class Actinopteri; order Siluriformes; family Ariidae; genus Neoarius; species Neoarius graeffei. Next base: position 2,360,763 of record NC_083587.1, read on the forward strand.
TTCTCTCTATGTGCATGTAAACGTAGTGACTGAGAATCAGTGGGATGTATCTCACTGTGGACAGGAAGTTGTATATTTGAAATATACCTCATGCTTATGGTTTTGGAATGGGATGTTCAACAAACTCATCAGGCTGGTCAGGTCTCCTATATTACAGTGTCATGTATAATCACATACAGACCCAGTCTACCATAGAAACAATATAAGCAGCCATTCGCAGATGAAAATACATTTCTAGAGTTAACAAATAGTGTTAGCTTAAAGTTTAGAGGCATCTGTGTTCTAATAATGATGCTCTCAATTTTATAAAATTAAACTTTGCCTTAGGATGTAACACAAGCGAATATTTTTGCATCGAGCCCCAGGAAAAAGTTGTCAATAATTATTTAGGTTTTCAGTCCAGTGATCAAAATATTTTTAATGAAATATTGCTGCTGGCTCATCCAAGTTAAATACTTCGTTGAAATGTGCTTTGAGTCGTTTATTTGTATGTTGGTCACATTTGGCTTGTGTTTCTAAACATATATGTAATGTCAGGGTTGAAAGCTCACACAGCTGCAGTCACGTGACCGTGCCTTTTGCTATGACTTAGTGTTCCAACTGATTCACAAATCACAACAAAGGAAGGAGGACAAGGCCTGAGACTGAAGATCTTAATTCATTTACTTAAAGAAAATAGAAATATTTACTCTCTCCTGTGTGAATGCGCTGGTGTGTTTGGAGATAACTCTGACAAGTAAAACTCTTTGACACTGTGAGCAGAGATATGGTTTCTCTCCTGAGTGAATGCGCTGGTGTGTTTGGAGAGCACTCTGCTGAGTAAAACTCTTCCCACACGGTGAGCAGTGATAGGGCTTCTCTCCTGTGTGAATGCGCTGGTGTTGTTGGAGAGCACTCTGACGAGTAAAACTCTTCCCACACTGTGAGCAGCGATATGGTTTCTCTCCTGTGTGAATGTGCTGGTATAGTTGGAGAGAACTCTGACGAGTAAAACTCTTTCCACATTGTGAGCAGTGATACGGCTTCTCTCCTGAGTGAATGCGCTGGTGCGTTTGGAGATGACTCTGAAGGCCAATTTATGCTGACAACGCAGTCCTCGCAGACGGTGTCGCAGATAGCGTCTGCATAGCTCCCCCACCTTCGCAGACGCTCTGCGCGCACCTCCCAAAAATTGTGACCACCGCAGAAGCCTCGCAGACAGCGTCGCAGACAAGAGGGCTCTGATTGGTCCACTTTACATCCGCTGTACACGCACTTCCGCTTCTCTACTTTCCCGGTTTGGTTTGTTTTCACGACCGCCATTTTTAATAACACGAGCGAAGATGGAGCAGCACGAAGAGTGGTTGATTGAGGAAGTGAGGAAGTACGTACATCTATACGACTCCAGTTCTAGTCATTATAAGTAACTGGAGGATAAACACTCCACTAACCACACCCACCAAAAACTCCTAGCGATTTCGCGACTTCGCGCCCCCTTGTGCTGTAGTGGTGAATAACATCGCGCACACCTATTACTCCCCGCTCAACGATAAAATACAACTGTTTGCGAAAAGCTATCTGCGAAAGCCTTGTCGCAAGAGCATGCAGAGGCTTTGACGAGGAAAACTCTTTCCACACTGTGAGCAGTGATACGGCTTCTCTCCTGTGTGAATGTGCTGGTGTAGTTGGAGAGCATTCTGATGAGTAAAACTCTTCCCACACTGTGAGCAGTGATACGGCTTCTTTTCTGAGTGAATGCGCTGGTGTGTTTGGAGATGACTCTGACGAGTAAAACTCTTTCCACACTGTGAGCAGTGATACGGCTTCTCTCCTGAGTGAATGCGCTGGTGTTGTTGGAGAGCACTCTGACGAGTAAAACTCTTCCCACACTGTGAGCAGTGATACGGCTTCTTTTCTGAGTGAATGCGCTGGTGTGTTTGGAGATGACTCTGACGAGTAAAACTCTTCCCACACTGTGAGCAGCGATATGGTTTCTCTCCTGTGTGAATGCGCTGGTGTAGTTGGAGAGAACTCTGACAAGTAAAACTCTTTCCACACTGTGAACAGTGATACGGCTTCTCTCCTGTGTGAATGCACTGGTGTTTTTGGAGATCACTCTGCTGAGTAAAACTCTTCCCACAATGTGAGCAGCGATATGTCTCTCTCCTGAGTGAAAGTGCTGGTGTTGTTGGAGTGCACTCTGATGAGTAAAACTCTTCCCACACTGTGAGCAGTGAAACGGCTTCTCTCCTGTGTGAATGTGCTGGTGTGTTTGGAGAGCACTCTGATGAGTAAAACTCTTCCCACACTGTGAGCAGTGAAACGGATTCTCTCCTGTGTGAATGTGCTGGTGTGTTTGGAGAGCAATCTGATGAGTAAAACTCTTCCCACACTGTGAGCAGTGAAACGGCTTCTCTCCTGTGTGAATGCGCTGGTGTTGTTGGAGAGCACTCTGACGAGTAAAACTCTTTCCACACTGTGAGCAGCGATACGGTATCTCTCCTGTGTGAATGCGCTGGTGTTGTTGGAGAGCACTCTGACGAGTAAAACTCTTCCCACACTGTGAGCAGCGATACGGCTTCTCTCCTGAGTGAATGCGCTGGTGTTGTTGGAGAGCACTCTGACGAGTAAAACTCTTCCCACACTGTGAGCAGCGATATGGTATCTCTCCTGTGTGAATGCGCTGGTGTTGTTGGAGAGCACTCGGACGAGTAAAACTCTTCCCACACTGTGAGCAGCGATACGGCTTCTCTCCTGTGTGAATGTGTTGGTGTTGTTGGAGAGCACTCTGACGAGTAAACCTCTTCCCACACTGTGAGCAGAGATATGGTTTCTCTCCTGAGTGAATGCGCTGGTGTGTTTGGAGAGCAATCTGGTGATTAAAACTCTTCCCACACTGTGAGCAGCGATAGGGTTTCTCTCCTGAGGGAATGCGCTGGTGTTGTTGGAGTGCACTCTGACGAGTAAAACTCTTCCCACACTGTGAGCAGTGAAACGGCTTCTCTCATGTGTGAATGCACTGAAGAAGTTGGAGATCACTCTGCTGAGTAAAACTCTTCCCACACTGTGAGCAGTGATACGGCTTATCTCCTGAGTGAATGCGCTGGTGTGTTTGGAGATGACTCTGATGAGTAAAACTCTTCCCACACTGTGAGCAGTGATACGGCTTCTCTCCTGTGTGAATGCGCTGGTGTGTTTGGAGATGACTCTGCTGAGTAAAACTCTTTCCAAACTGTGAGCAGCGATATGGTTTCTCTCCTGTGTGAATACGCTGGTGTTGTTGGAGATTACTCTGATTAGTAAAACTCTTCCCACACTGTGAGCAGTGATATGGCTTCTCTCCTGCGTGAATGTGCTGGTGTAGTTGGAGAGCACTCTGATGAGTAAAACTCTTCCTACACTGTGAGCAGTGATACGGCTTCTCTTCTTTGTGAATGTGCTGGTGTTTGGAGAGCACTCTGATGAATAAAACTCTTCCTACACTGTGAGCAGTGATACGGCTTCTCTCCTGTGTGAATGTGCTGGTGTGTTTGGAGAGCACTCTGACGAGTAAAACTCTTCCCACACTGTGAGCAGTGATACGGCTTTTCTCCTGTGTGAATGCGCTGGTGTGTTTGGAGAGCACTCTGATGAATAAAACTCTTTCCACACTGTGAGCAGTGATATGGTTTCCAGGCCCGTTTCAAGCTATTTGGGGGCCCTAGCAAAGGGTGGATCTGGGGCCCATAATTATCCCCCCCTCGACGAAAGGCCTTATGGCCGCCTACCTACTGAAGACTTAAGAAATAAACATCACACATATTGTAATCATTCTTATAATTTTTACTTAATAAATGAACTCTGTACATTATTATAAATAATTATCAAACCCAATTAAACACAAGAAAGAATAGACAAAATATACACACACACACACATACATACATATACATACACACATATATATATATATATATATATATATATATATATATATAGGGCGGCACGGTGGTGTAGTGGTTAGCGCTGTCGCCTCACAGCAAGAAGGTCCGGGTTCGAGCCCCGTGGCCGGCGAGGTCCTTTCTGTGTGGAGTTTGGATGTTCTCCCCTTGTCCGCGTGGGTTTCCTCCGGGTGCTCCGGTTTCCCCCACAGTCCAAAGACATGCAGTTAGGTTAACTGGTGACTCTAAATTGACCGTAGGTGTGAATGTGAGTGTGAATGGTTGTCTGTGTCTATGTGTCAGCCCTGTGATGACCTGGCGACTTGTCCAGGGTGTACCCCGCCTTTCGCCCGTAGTCAGCTGGGATAGGCTCCAGCTTGCCTGTGACCCTGTAGAACAGGATAAAGCGGCTACAGATAATGAGATGATATATATATATATATATATATATATATATATAAATCAAATATGAAAATAAGACAAAGTAATATAAAATGTGCAAATAACACAACACTAAATATTTACAGTATATACACAAGTAGAAATAACTTCAAATGGTGATTAAATGATTACAAACATGAATAAGAATCTTAATAAGAACCATCACACACAGAAAAGTGCAAAAGGTATAGAAAAACACATAAAAATTTAAGAATACACAACTAGAATCATGGGCAAAATGTCTAAAACTGCTGCTTGCGGGCTTTGGCTTCAGCAAAGGCAGCCACAATACCCTCCATGTCCAAAGACCTGCGAACATCACATTCAATTGACATCAGTGCCACTTTTTTTAAATAAATAGGCTATTTATGTAAAAAAGAGCTTTCTTGTGAGCCATCCCCTGTTCTACTCCATTCTTGCTCACAACACACTAGCTACTTCTGATGAAAGCCATGCAGCTCGCAGAAACTAACTGTAGCAGGTGGAATTACCTCTTACTCCGCAGTTTCCTTGAGATCTGGCTGCATTGGGAGGGGCCAGTCCAATTAATCAATGGCGTGCGTCACGAGCCTATTTATGGTAGAGTGATTTTGAACTCTGGAGGCGTGACAACCCCCCCCCCCCCCCTGCTGTTTCCTGTCACACCCCTTCCCGTTTACCTGTGGCCGGTAAGCACGTTTGTTTGGAACTCTGTTACTCTGGCTAACTTTCGTTTGGTTTATTTGTGACCGGCTCTGGTTGCTTTTCAGTGTATCCACTGTTTGGCTTTCCCCCGGTCTTGTCCAGCTGTGCATTTTGTGTGCAGCGACTTCCGAATGTTCTCTTGGCATCTGTATTAAGTGCAGATGACCCATGGAATTCTGTGAGCCTCGCTGGGATTAGGCGAGAAGTTTTGGATCGTGTGGTATGTGCCCCTTCCCCCTTGAATTCCTACTACTCTGAGTGTATTAAGCGTGGCGTTAATTGAGTATTTTGCGTGTTTTTTTAGGTGTTGCCGGTTTTGGTCCGGGTTTGCTGCTGTTCTTGCCAGCGCGTTTCTACTAAGTGCTGTTTTCTCTGATTGGTGCAGCTGCCTGCATGAGGAGGGTTGCGAAACCACCACAGCCCTTTAACACTAGTTTTAACTTTTGTAGGGTGTGTGTGTGTATGTGTGTGAGACTGTTTGTGTGCCTGATCATCATTCATTTATAATCAATGTGTGTGTTTGGAGTGTGGTATGAGGGATATTTTCTTTTGTTAAATTGGGTATTTTTGTTTATTTGTTTTAGTCCTGCTCAGGCTTCACCTGTTGGCAGGAGGCTCTTTTTCTATAGACCCTTTTCAGTCACGTGACCTTCGTAAACGCGACCACCATTTTGGACATGTAGCGGACTTCGGCTCGAATTGGTTTGAATGTGAGGAAGGCGACAAACGGAGAACATACAAGAAAAAGGAGCGAGATGCAGAAAACACCTTCGCTATCCACCGACGTAGGGCATTTACAGGGCGAGCAGAGGGAGAAATAACAACAGTAACGACACATTAGCAACGCCGTACAGAAATAACGGTTTATGGCACAGACCCTTTCGGTTCTCGCTCATCTAGCTGCTACAATGACTGCTTAGACTGCAACAATAATACCTAACACACATTTAAGTATCCGTCGTAAAGACGTGAAACTCGTCGAGTGACGAGTGTGTTCATTGATAAGCTAACACAATCTAAAAGTAGACATACCATCACACTGCCCTGGCGCTGTGTACAGTTTACCTTCTATGGTTTGTGCACTCACTATTTGCCATTACTTTCTCCAACCCAGTGTTACAGATTACAGGGAACGGCCTGGATTTAAGAGATAAATACATGTTCCTCTTGTTTTGAACACTTAGCCCATGTTTACATTAGACCGTATCAGCGGATCATCAGATTAACGTTTTTAAAAGCGATTAGTGTGCACACAGCAACACCAATACACGATTCGTCTGCACACAGCAACACCAATACACGGATACGCTCGGCTCCGCAGGCATCCTGCGCTCCAAATCACTCCGCCCTGAACAGCGAGTGCCCTCTGGAGGGTGCGCACTCCGGCCCTGCACAGCTCACACAGCGCGCGAGTGAAGTGCACGAGCCACGATTCGGGACTGAGCCGCTGTGTGTGTGATCCCAGCGCAGATCACTTACCACTCGCAAGGGGAAGGATGGCAAGCCTAAAGACAATCTTTTTTTTTTTTTGTTACATAGTCAAGAGAGGTGTCGGATCACTGGATCCAGTATAAATAGCTGCCGGAGCCAATGCCCAAGGTTCCGGAGCGCGCTCCGGCTTGCTCCTCCTCAAATTAAGCGCTGTTTGTAGAACACTGCCTCTGATCTGTCCTACAGTCTACCAACAGCAAAGGAACACAACGCTAGCTAATGTCGTTAGCTAATAGCTACTACAGAAGAACAAAGAGGTTACAATGGGTTATTTTAGCCTATTTGGTTACACACTCGCCGCCACAGAATGTTAACAGCAATGTAATGCCTTTTCTGGCTAATTTTATTCGTCTTACCTCCAACAAAGTGGTCACTGCACAAGCGTTGGTATGCCAAGGGCTGCCAATCTGTTAATGACCGCTATCCATCCTCTCCGTCGGGATCCGATAAAATGATAACCCTTGCCTTGTTTGTTGATGGTTACTACATCCAGATGCACAACAATATAGTGGCATGATGGAAGTCTTGCTGAAAATAAACACTTTCTTTGCTGCTGTTCCTCAATGCTGGCTGTGGTAAACTACTGGTAGTACATGTCCAAAATGGCGGCCGTGTTTGTCGTGACGTCACGTGAAAAGGGTCCTATGCTGTGGATAGCCAGTGAGCTATCTTATTGGGCCTGATTTATGTTAATGCCTTTTTTATTTTTTTTTTATTTTGTTTATTTGGTTTAATGCTCATGAGAGCTTATTTTATGTGAATTTGTGTGTGGCTAGTAACCACGTCTGCCAACCTTTTTTGCCGTGGCAAGCAGCCTTTGGTTGCCAATTGTATGCCAGTACTGGTGGGAGGTTATTGCAAGCTGTGGATCATCAGTGGTCCACGTAGTTCCCCTCCCTTAGTTTACATCGTGTGTGGTTGTGCATTTTAATTGGTTAGTTTGTGATCTAGCTGTGTTATTTCTTTGTTTGATTTTTTTTTCTTTATACCTTTTTTCTGTTTATTTACTTTTCAGGTACTGTGTGCCCAAGGCGGGGTGGCAGCTGATTCCTTAGGTGGTGGTGTTTTCCTATTGTCCGTGTGTGTGTTCACGTGTGCCTGTGTGGAATTCTCCTTTTATGTTTTTGATTTTATTTGATTTATTTTGATTTGGTTTGTAGTGAGTGCGACACATGGGCTTGCATGGTGTGCCTCTTTGGATCTCTTCTCCGTCTCTTGGTATCTTGCCCCCTGCTGGTAAGCCTTCGGCCCTGTTAATATTGATTTTTCCCTTACCCTTGCCCCACATGCATGTTAGTTAGTCCTTTGGAGTGTGAATGAAAGTGATTGTGAAGTAAAGGAAAGAATTATTTTGTAAACATTGTAACAAAATAAAATAGCCTTTTTGTATTTTCATAACTTTGGTCTCTGGTGTCTTTAGTCAAACGAACCTTGCGTGTCAACATAGTGAAGTGTTTTCTGGTTAATATTCCTGGGGTGAAAGTCCCCTGGTGGCGTAGTCAGTAATTGCTCTTCTGTTTAAGGTCAAATTTAGTCAACGCGTCGCTTTTCTGCCCAAGGCCACATAACTCTGACTATGACATTTTGATAAACACAATAAGTTAATCTGGAAGAAGTTGACAGTCTTTCTCCTATTTGTGTGGCACATATTAGAATTTTTAGCCAGTCCTTGCAAGTTTGTAAGCCTGTTGTGCATGACAATGTTTACATCACTGTAATAAACACTGTCTACAAGATAACTACCATTAACGTAAGCTAGCTACCAAATTTGCTTGTCGACCTGCTTGGTATTATTGTGTAAATTCTCACTTACCAGTGTCTTGTTTTTTTCTGTCTTCCTCTTCCCTTTTCTTCTTTCTCTTCTGGCTCCCTGAGGGGTAATTTCACTTCATATATGATTTTGTGGGGGGGTTTTTTGCCGCAGAGCTCTGCAACCACTTGACTGGACGGAGATGGGCATTGAGGGGTTGACAACAGACTGTCATTCCACTTTTCGGCCAAAGCATGTAGGGAGGCGTTGTTGTGCATTAGGGGGCCCCCCCTTGGAACTAGGGTATTTCAACAAGTGTCATTAGGCGCTGCGCTGCCGCAGTCAAAAAGTTGTCATTGCTATTGAATACATAACCAGTCGTTTGGTAGCAGGGGCCCTTCGAGGACTGGGGCCCTAGGCAATTGCCAAGTCTGCCTACCTTGTTGAAACGGGTCTGATGGTTTCTCTCCTGAGTGAATGCGCTGGTGTTGTTGGAGAGCACACTGATGAGTAAAACTCTGCCCACACTGTGAGCAGTGATATGGCTTATCTCCTGTGTGAATGCGCTGGTGGAGTTGGAGAGCACTCTGATGAATAAAACTCTTCCCACACTGTGAGCAGCGATATGGTTTCTCTCCTGTGTGAATGCGCTGGTGTTTTGGAGATCACTCTGCTGAGTAAAACTCTTCCCACACTGTGAGCAGTGGAATGGCTCCTCTCCTGTGTGAATGCGCTGGTGTTGTTGGAGAGCACTCTGACGAGTAAAACTCTTCCCATACTGTGAGCAGCGATACGGCTTCTCTCCTGTGTGAATGCACTGGTGTGTTTGGAGATGACTCTGCTGAGTAAAACTCTTCCCACACTGTGAGCAGTGATACGGCTTCTCTCCTGTGTGAATGCGCTGGTGTGTTTGTAGAGCACTCTGACGAGTAAAACTCTTTCCACATTGTGAGCAGTGATATGGCTTCTCTCCTGTGTGAATGCGCTGGTGTTGTTGGAGAGCACTCTGACGAGTAAAACTCTTCCCACACTGTGAGCAGTGATACGGCTTCTCTCCTGTGTGAATGTGCTGGTGTGTTTGGAGAGCACTCTGCTGAGTAAAACTCTTTCCACACTGTGAGCAGTGATACTCACTCCTCCTACTCAAGCGAGTAGGACGCTTTTTGCTTTGCTCCTGCTTGAACTCCTCTTTTCTGCTTTTTTCACTATTTCTCTATTTTTTCTTATTTGCTTTCTTTTTACTTACATTCAACAAGTTTAGCAAGGAAGGATAGATGTTTTCTCCCATTTGTACAAGATAACCTAGAAGTTAGACAAAGCAACTGACACAGAAGACTGGATTATAGCAAAATGGGGAAACCAAGGAACTCTAGTAACAAATGGACTGAGCTTGAAAAAAGAATTTCTAGCCTGGAATCTGATTAATGCCCGTCTATTAAGGATTGAAGGGAGTCCAGCAGCCGATACCGCTAAGGGGAATGCGGGAAATGTTCAGCATCTGAATGATGGGAACTTGGATGAATCGGTTGACTTCACAAAGCAAAATGTGAGTACTGATTGCTGGAAAAGACAAGGTGCTAGACCCAAAAACAAAAGGGCATTAACTTCAACTCCATTGCGGTCTGATGCCGTCAGACCTACAGTCCATGAATCCCACCGGGCTGAAAACTACAGATATACACAGCCCATTACACTCCAGAACAGATTTCAGTGCCTTACAGACATGGAACCAGTAGTTCCTAGAAAGTGGCAGAATTTGAATAACAAAAATTAAGCTCGCAGTAGAGGTAGAAAGCAGCTGCCAACACCTGTTAATCCTACAACCCTTGTTGTGGGTGATTTCACTGTGAAAAATATTGGAGGAGAGTCCATGGTTGTATGCTGTTTTCCTCACGCTTCCATCTCAGAGACTACAGACAACATTTCAAAAATGCTGTCAAACTACAAATCAATTAAACGCATTATTGTGCATGTTGGAGCAAATGATGTTTTCAGGGAACAGCTCACTGTGAGGAAATCTTTCAAAGACCTTTTTTCTGCCCTAAACAGACTTGGAATGCCTTTTTTTAATCAGTGGTCATTACCAGGATCTGTGATCGGCAATTACGGGTTTTCCCGACTGCTCAGTCTCAACACCTGGCTTGCAAAGACATGTTTTTCCTCTGCCATTAATTTTATTGACAACTTTAACCTTTTCTGGAAACACAAAACCTTTCAGCCCAAAGAGCACAGAACTCAGCTGGACTGGTGCCAAAGTCTTGGCAGACCATTATCAACACTCTGTCCACCATTCCATGCCGACCTTGGGTACACTCTCTGATCAGCGCTCTGTAGCTGCACTGAAAGGAGTTAACAACACTGATACAAACTCTGTTTGGGTACAAACTGAACCTCCCAGGGACATCAACAAAAACTCAAAAACAGTACGGAAACACACTGCTGAGGTTCAAACTCAAGCAGTGAATCTGCAGGCAGAAAGAAGCGGGACTAACGCTCACTCTGATGGATTACAAACTGAAAAAATGAGAAACAATCTCAAACATACAGATGATTCACAACATTCCGGGAAATGTCCAATCTCAGTTCCCATTCTCAGTGGAGTCAAGCAAAACTCCTTGTCACCAATGAAGGCAACTAAGCCCCCAGCAACTACAGAGGATCATGCTGACTCATCTGCCCCCAATACAGTTCAGGAAAATGATCAGAGGGTGGATCTATCACCACACACATCCCCGTCACTTTCCAAGGCTAGCAACATGATATCTGAGCTAACGGGTAAGCTGGCAGAACTATCAGAAAGACAATCAGATAAACAAGCATCACCACAACCTCCTGAGACTGGCAATAGGCAATCACCAACAACAGTGGATGTAACCCCAAGCCCCTCTGTATCTCCTTCACCCCCCAGACTGCGTTTTCCTGAGAAAATGGAGAGACTATTGTCTTTAAGCCGAGTGTCTTTGGCAAGCCCAAGAGGACACTCAAATCAAGTACCGTACACAGAGCTGTCTCATGGTCAGGCCTTGTGTACCCCAATATCTGTAATGATATATCCTACTGCTACAGCACCCAAGAAATGGAGGGCACCACCTCCCCCTGTGATTACAGATAAGACTCAAGGACCATGTGCACAGCTACAGTTCACCGGCAGTAGTGAAGACCTTCATGTTGGAACGAACTGATATAATCTGGGTCCAGATGGTAGTTTTGAAAATAAGCTGGGACCCACGACGTACTTTTCTATTCTTGTGCTAACAAGGAGAGGTGTTCTTATTCATCCTATCAATGGGGTAAACTTGTCAAATCTCCTTCCAGTTCCAAAACAACCACAGAACGCTTCTGTGGAAATTATCCCCACATTCACTGTAAAACTAGCTCTTCAGAATGTAAGATCACTTAATAAGCCTTTTTTAATTAATGACTTCATCGGTACACACAAACTGGATTTTATGCTTCTTACTGAAACTTGGCTTGAACAATCAAGTAGCTCTATTACTCTTATTGAAGCAACTCCCCCACTCTTTGATTTCATGAGTGTTGGAAAAGCCAATAAACGGGGAGGAGGAATAGCAAATATATACAAGGCATGTTTTCAGTACAAACAGACAACTCTTGGTGATTTTACATCTTTTGAATACCTAAGTGCAATCCTAAAATGTTCTTCTAACATATTAGTATTGACTATTTACAGACCACCAAGACTTTCTGCACCACTGTTCCTAGAGGAGTTTGGGGAACTGTTGTCAAATATTTGTTTAGAGTTTGACAATCTTATTATTTCTGGGGATTTTAACTTCCATGTTGATAATCCAGATAACACGTATGCAAATGAATTTCTTACACTGATTGATGCCTTCAACCTAACACAACATGTACAAGGGTCAACACACTCCCATGGCCACACCCTCGACCTTGTCATCACTAAGGGTCTTAATGTATCTACTAGTGTCATGGACCTGGGTATATCTGATCATTTGTGTTTTCTTTGATGTTTCCATTTCCCCTCACTTTCAAAACAAGTCTGTGACTGTAAAAAAAGAGGGTAATTACCAATGGCACAGCAGCTCTTTTTGAGCAGGCACTCTCAGAACTCCCATGTCAATCTTCAGATTGTGCAGATGATCTAATGGAAATTTTTAATTCAAGAATAAATCATTATTATGGATGCTATTGCTCCTTTAAAAACCAAAAGAGTCATAGACAAAGGAAAAGCACCCTGGAAACTAAATCCAGCAGTTAAAATGTTAAAGAGGGAATGTAGAAAGTCTGAAAGAAAATGGCGTAAATCTAAACTCCAGATTCATTATCAAATCTACAAAGGGATGTTATGTAAATTCAACTTAGAAATTTCTAAAGCAAGACAGTCTTTTTTTGCTGACATTATTAATAGGAATATCAACAATACCCGTGTGCTATTTTCTACAGTTGAAAAGCTAACAAACCCATCAAAACAAATGCCTTCTGAATTTCTCTCAGTTAATACATGCAACGACTTTGCATCTTTTTTCAAAGGAAAGATTGATAAAATACGTATGAATATAGCCACACAGGTGCAAACACTTCAAAATCTGGAACCACTGGATAAAGAGAGAGGGGGTCGTAATACAATGTCAACATTTAGTTTAATTGATGTTGAGACTCTGAGAAAAACAGTACAAAGTCTCCGCTCCTCCACATCTGAACTGGACATTTTACCTACAGTCTTTTTCAAATCTGTTCTTCACCTAATATCAGATGAGGTACTTCAGATTATCAACACCTCCTTACGAACTGGCATGTTTCCCTCATCTCTGAAAAAAGCGGTTGTAAAACCCCTACTGAAAAAGAATAACCTAGATGTCTCAGTACTCAACAACTACAGGCCCATATCCAATTTGCCATTTGTTAGTAAAATAATTGAAAAAAATGTTTTTAATCAATTAACTGCCTTCCTGACATCAAACGGATGTTTTGATAAGTTTCAGTCAGGTTTTCGTGCCAATCATAGCACTGAAACAGCTCTTACTAAAGTCATGAATGACCTATGTCTTAATTCTGATGCTGGTAAAACATCAGTCTTGGTGCTTTTAGACTTGAGTGCTGCATTTGACACGGTAGATCATTCCATACTGTTACATCGACTGGAGCACTGGGTTGGATTTACTGGTATAGTAATCAACTGGTTAAAATCTTACCTACAACAAAGATTTTTTTTTATGTGGCCATTGGAGGCCACAGTTCATCACCCGTGTCCTTGAACTGTGGGGTTCCCCAGGGCTCAATCCTGGGACCATTACTATTCAACCTTTATATGCTCCCACTTGGACAAATTATTAAGAATAACTCAATAAACTTCCATAGCTATGCAGATGACACTCAGCTTTACTTAGCTATGTCACCTAATGACTATGCCCCTCTTGAGTCTCTTCATAGATGCATTGACCAAATTAACAAATGGATGTCTCACAGTGTTCTTCAGCTGAACACAGATAAAACTGAAGCAATTATATTTGGCAAAAAGGAGGAAAGGCTTAGGATTGCCACTGTTCTTGAAACTAAGGGGCTTAAAGCAAAGGATACTGTCAAAAACTTTGGTGTCCTTATTGACAGCGAACTTAACTTCAACAGTCATATGAAAGTGGTAAAAAAGTCTGCATTCTATCACCTAAAAAACATTTCTAAACTCAGGGGTCTCATGTCAAAACATGATCTAGAAAAACTTATTCATGCTTTCATCTCCAGTAGGGTTGATTACTGCAATAGCCTTTTCACAGGTCTTCCAACAAAGACCATCAAAGAGCTTCAACTAATCCAAAATGCAGCAGCAAGGGTTCTTACAAGAACAAAAAGGGTAGTCCATATCACTCCAATCCTAAGGTCTCTGCACTGGCTCCCAGTGAGCTATAGAATTGACTTTAAAGCATTACTTCTTCTATTTAAAACATTAAATGGGATGGGACCCAGCTACCTACTGGATATGTTTCAATTATATGCACCAACTAGGTCTCTAAGATCACAAGAGAAAAACTTGCTAGTAATACCAGCTGTCAAAACAAAGTGTGGTGAAGCAGCCTTTAGTTGCTATGCTGCTAAGCTTTGGAACCAACTTCCAGATGATATTAAAAATGCTCCTACTGTTGTTAGTTTTAAATCCAGGCTCAAGACAAAGCTGTTTTCAGATGCTTTCACTTGATTAATTTTTACCTAAAGTGTAATTAATTTCCTTTAATATAATTTCTTTTAATTATGATTTTAATGATTTTACTTTATTTTAATTTCTTTTTAACCTTGGATTTTAATGATTTTACTTTTACTTTAATTCTTTGTTACTGTTCTTATGCTTTTATTTTTTGTGAAGCACATTGAATTGCCTGTGTGTATGAAATGCGCGATACAAATAAACTTGCCTTGCCTTGCCTTGATACGGCTTCTCTCCTGTGTGAATGCGCTGGTGTTGTTGGAGATTACTCTGCTGAGTAAAACTCTTCCCACACTGTGAGCAGCGATATGGCTTCACTCCTGTGGGAATGCGCTGGTGTTTTTGGAGAGCACTCTGACGAGTAAAACTCTTCCCACACTGTGAGCAGTGATACGGCTTCTCTCCTGTGTGAATGTGCTGGTGTTTTTGGAGAGCACTCTGACGAGTAAAACTCTTCCCACACTGTGAGCAGTGATACGGCTTCTCTCCTGTGTGAATGCGCTGGTGTGTTTAGAGATGACTCTGCTGAGTAAAACTCTTTCTACACTGTGAGCAGTGATACGGCTTCTCTCCTGTGTGAATGCGCTGGTGTGTTTGGAGGTGACTCTGACGAGTAAAACTCTTTCCACACTGTGAGCAGTGATACGGCTTCTCTCCTGTGTGAATGCACTGGTGGAGTTGGAGAGCACTCTGATGAGTAAAACTCTTTCCACACTGTGAGCAGTGATACGGCTTCTCTCCTGTGTGAATGCGCTGGTGTGTTTGGAGATGACTCTGCTGAGTAAAACTCATTCCAAACTGTGAGCAGTGATACGGCTTCTCTCCTGTGTGAATACGCTGGTGTTGTTGGGGATGACTCTGACGAGTAAAACTCTTCCCACACTGTGAACAGCTATATGGTTTCTCTCCTGAGTGAATGCACTGGTGTTGTTGGAGATCACTCTGATGAGTAAAAGTCTTCCCACACTGTGAGCAATGAAACGGCTTCTCTCCTGTGTGAATGCGCTGGTGTGTTTGGAGATGACTCTGCTGAGTAAAACTCTTACCACACTGTGAGCAGCGATTTGGTTTCTCACCTGAGTGAATGCGCTGGTGTTGTTGGAGATTACTCTGATGAGTAAAACTCTTCCCACACTGTGAGCAGTGATATGGCTTCTCTCCTGCGTGAATGCGCTGGTGTAGTTGGAGAGCACTCTGATGAGTAAAACTCTTCCTACACTGTGAGCAGTGATACGGCTTCTCTTCTGTGTGAATGTGCTGGTGTGTTTGGAGAGCACTCTGATGAATAAAACTCTTCCCACACTGTGAGCAGTGATACGGCTTCTCTCCTGTGTGAATGTGCTGGTGTGTTTGGAGAGCACTCTGATGAGTAAAACTCTTGCCACACTGTGAGCAGTGATACGGCTTCTCTCCTGTGTGAATGTGCTGGTGTGTTTGGAGAGCACTCTGATGAATAAAACTCTTTCCACACTGTGAGCAGTGATATGGTTTCCAGGCCCGTTTCAAGCTATTTGGGGGCCCTAGCAAAGGGTGGATCTGGGGCCCATAATTATCCCCCACTCGACGAAAGGCCTTATGGCCACCTACCCACTGAAGACTTAAGAAATAAACATCACACATATTGTAATCATTCTTACAATTTTTACTTAATAAATGAACTCTCGACATTATTATAAATAATTATCAAACCCAATTAAACACAAGAATAGACAAAATATATACACACACACACACACACACACACACACACATATATATATATATATATATAAAATATGAAAATAAGACAAAGTAATATAAAATGTGCAAATAACACAACACTAAATATTTACAGTATATACACAAGTAGAAATAACTTCAAATGGTGATTAAATAATTACAAACATGAATAAGAATTTTAATAAGAACCATCACACACAGAAAAGTGCAAAAGGTATAGAAAAACACATAAAAATTTAAGAATACACAACTAGAATCATGGGCAAAATGTCTAAAACTGCTGCTTGCGGGCTTTGGCTTCAGCAAAGGCAGCTACAATACCCTCCATGTCCAAAGACCTGCGGACATCACATTCAATTGACATCAGTGCCACTTTTTTTTACATAAATAGGCTATTTATGTAAAAAAGAGCTTTCTTGTGAGCCATCCCCTGTTCTACTCCATTCTTGCTCACAACACACTAGCTACTTCTGATGAAAGCCATGCAGCTCGCAGAAACTACTGTAACTCTGACTATGACATTTTGATAAACACAATAAGTTCATCTGGGAGAAGTTGACAGTCTTTCTCCTATTTGTGTGGCACATATTAGAATTTTTAGCCAGTCCTTGCAAGTTTGTAAGCCTGTTGTGCATGACAACGTTTACATCACTGTAATAAACACTGTCTACAAGATAACTACCATTAACGTAAGCTAGCTACCAAATTTGCTTGTCGACCCGCTTGGTATTAATGATTGTGTAAATTCTCACTTACCAGTGTCTTGTTTTTTTTCTGTCTTCCTTTTCCCTTTTCTTCTTTGTCTTCTGGCTCCCTGAGGGGTAATTTCACTTAATATTTGATTTTGTGTTTTTTTTTTTTTTGCCGCAGAGCTCTGCAACCACTTGACTGGACGGAGATGGGCATTGAGGGGTTGATAACAGACTGTCATTCCACTTTTCGGCCAAAGCATGCACTGTAAGCCCGGACTTTGTATTTAATTAAATGTTTTAATTACAATGTACGTAAAAATTTAAGTTTGATTGCATTACTAAAAAATATTAAGTATATTCTACTAATTTGTACACATAGTCAAAAGTGTTAATAAGTTTAAGTTGAATGGCCTTAAAATTCTAAGTTTTAGTCATGACCACACCTCTTTTTTAATCTGCGCAGAGTTGTGAAGCCGCCATTTTAACTTTCACAGATCAGCAGCAGTTACGTGAGGTTTGGTAAAATTCAGAGTGAGCTTCAGCCAACGTTTGTTCTCTGAACTTAGTATTTTGGATCCTGACTGTCGGTGGGAATGTTTGTTTTAACTTTAAGAGCAGTGGAAATCGCGTGTTTTACAGTTTGATAGTTACAGGTGGTATTTTACCAATTTCACGTCATTTTCATCTGTTGGCTAAGTTGCTTTTGTCACTGTGCAGAGCTCTCTGGATTTGGAATGGGACACTTTTTTTTGAAAACTTTTCGGATAATCTAAGTATACAGCACAACCATATCATAGGTTTAATCATTATTTATTGTACGATTAAGTAGCTAATGTTAGAATTGACGTCCTTCCCCCATTAGCTAAGTGCTCACTAGCTGTTAGCTGCATTGAACACCCGACCGACAGCACAGAAAACGCGGTCTTCCACGTTGCGCAGCACAAGGGAGAAGGAGAGAGAAAGGAAGGCGACGGTCCGTTGGTGTATCACTGTTCACTCAATTTGGTAAGTGCTGTTGCATTTTGAGACGACCATGAACTGAAATGGGCTAGGTTAGTTCATTATTCGGATCAAACAAAGCGAAATGGCTTAGTTAATTGGAAGTTTAATTAAATGTTTTAGCCCAAGTTTTTTGTTAAATCTTGGTTATTCCAAAAAGTGCACTCAAACCCCTTTAAGTTTCCTTAGTTGCCAAGGTACCAAACAGACAGTTTTGGAATTAGCACTTGCAACACTCAGATCCAAATACTGTATGACCAGTCTTTATTGTCCTTTCAATAATTACATTCAGTTCACTTATTTTCTGAGGCTTTTCATTTTAAATATCTAACTGGTATGATTGTGTCCTGTACTGTCAATCTTTCTCTTGTCAGGATGCAACTTGCAAGGACTTATACAGTCAGACTCCAGTGGGAATCCTCTGCATTGATGAAGAAAGTCCTCAGCTGAACCCGTCCAGAGTAGGAATCATCCTGGAAGGCAGTGTGGTGATGTTACGAGCTGCCCAACCTTCCTCAGGCCTTCTGTCCCCTTTTTGGGCTGATATACAGTACGCCCTACCCTTGGATTATCCAAAGTACATGAAAAACACTTTTTACTTTGTCCAGCAGGTGATGTTCAACCTGGGTAAAAGTGAGCTGGCACCCAAAATTCAGACTCTGAAAAATCAGCTTGAAGTCTAAGGGGTTTCAAGTAGTTATGCTACTGTTCCAGATGCTACTGTATGCTACTGTTCCAGATACAGTATTCTGCTGTTCCAGATATCAGGTGCTTAGTTTTTAATGTTGCTCTTTTAGATAAGTGTGCTGCCATTTGTGCGCTGTTTTCACTTTGTCTGATGATGTGGGCAGTGATATCATGGGTTAATGATCCAGTTACTGTCATTTGTTTGGATTTATTTGGACATGTTATTTGGTTAAGTAGGTTTTTGGTGTGTCAGTTCATCACTATTGCTTACCTTTTCCATCCTCTCTCTCTCTGCCCTCCTGTCTCTCTCTCCCTCTCTCTCTGAAAGTAAATATTTCTGTCAGTGAAAATCTTATATAGTATATGCATATTTTCTCAGTCCTGCCATTAAGAAAGATGAACACCATGCTGTCAGTCTTGTGAATCCAGGATTTGATTGTTTTTTTCTGCTCCTTTTTTTTGTAAATGTGCTATCTACAGTAAAATAAAAGAGAAAAAGAATGTACATTTGTTTTCTTTTTTTGTTCATTAAAGTTAATATTGCTATTTATATTGCATTAAACCAACTTGGCATTTAGTGTAATGAACTTAATATGTTACATTTAATGATTATACAAAGCAATTGGTTTAGCAAAAGATTTTAAATTAAATCAACTTGGTATCTAGTGTGTTGTACTTAAAATAACAATTCCATTCCCATCAAGCATTTAAGTTTAATTCACTCAAGTTTTGATTATACATTACTTAATTTTTTTAAGGCAACCACTTTCCTCAAATTTTTTAAGTAAACTCAACATATCCGGGCTTACAATGTGTAGGGAGGCGCTGTTGTGCATTAGGGGGCCCCCCTTGGAACTAGGGTAATTCAACAAGTGTCATTAGGCGCTGCGCTGCCGCGGTCAAAAAGTTGTCATTGCTATTGAATACATAACCAGTTGTTTGGTACCGGGGGCCCTTCGAGGGCTGGGGCCCTAGGCAATTGCCAAGTCTGCCTACCTTGTTGAAACGGGTCTGATGGTTTCTCTCCTGAGTGAATGCGCTGGTGTTGTTGGAGAGCGCACCGATGAGTAAAACTCTGCCCACACTGTGAGCAGTGATACGGCTTCTCTCCTGTGTGAATGCGCTGGTGTGTTTAGAGATGACTCTGAAGAGTAAAACTCTTTCCACACTGTGAGCAGTGATATGGCTTATCTCCTGTGTGAATGCGCTGGTGGAGTTGGAGAGCACTCTGACGAATAAAACTCTTCCCACACTATGAGAAGCGATATGGTTTCTCTCCTGTGTGAATGCACTGGTGTTTTGGAGATGACTCTGCTGGGTAAAACTCTTCCTACACTCTGAGCAGTGAAACGGCTTCTCTCCTGTGTGAATGCGCTGGTGTTGTTGGAGAGCACTCTGACGAGTAAAACACTTCCCACACTGTGAGGAGTGATACGGCTTCTCTCCTGTGTGAATGCGCTGGTGTGTTTGGAGAGCACTCTGATGAGTAAAACTCTTCGCACACTGTGAGCAGCGATATGGTTTCTCTCCTGTGGGAATGAGCTGGTGTTGTTGGAGAGCACTCTGATGAGTAAAACTCTTCCCACACTGTGAGCAGCGATACGGCATCTCTCCTGTGTGAATGCACTGGTGTGTTTGGAGATGACTCTGCTGAGTAAAACTCTTTCCACACTGTGAGCAGTGATACGGCTTCTCTACTGTGTGAATGCTCTGGTGTGTTTGGAGATGACTCTGACGAGTAAAACTCTTCCCACACTGTGAGCAGTGATACGGCTTCTCTCCTGTGTGAATGCAATGGTGTGTTTGGAGAGCACTCTGGTGAGTAAAACTCTTCCCAAACTGTGAGCAGCGATATGGCTTCTCTCCTGAGTGAATGCCCTGGTGTAGTCGGAGAGCACTCTGATGAGTAAAGCTCTTTCCACACTGTGAGCAGTGATACGGCTTCTCTCCTGTGTGAATGCGCAGGTGTTGTTGGAGATGACTCTGACGAGTAAAACTCTTTCCACACTGTGAGCAGTGATACAGCTTCTCTCCTGTGTGAATGCGCTGGTGTGTTTGGAGATGACTCTGCTGAGTAAAACTCTTCCCACACTGTGAGCAGTGATACGGCTTCTCTCCTGTGTGAATGCAATGGTGTGTTTGGAGATGACTCTGCAGAGTAAAACTCTTCCCACACTGTGAGCAGCGATACAGTTTCTCGCCTGTGTGAATGCACTGGTGTTGTTGGAGATTACTCTGATGAGTAAAACTCTTCCCACACTGTGAGCAGTGATACGGCTTCTCTCCTGTGTGAATGCGCTGGTGTCATTGGAGATGACTCTGACGAGTAAAACTCTTCCCACATTGTGAGCAGTGATATGGTTTCCAGGCCCGTTTCAAGCTATTTGGGGGCCCTAGGCAAAGGTGGATCTGGGGCGCATAATTATCCCCCCCTCGACGAAAGGCCTTATGGCCTCCTACCCACTGAAGACTTAATAAATAAACATCACACATATTGTAATCATTCTTATGATTTTTACTTAATAAATGAACTCTTTACATTATTATAAATAATTATCAAACGCAATTAAACACTTGAAAAGACAAAATATACACACACACACACACACACACATATATATAAAAATCAAATTTGAAAATAAGACAACACTAAATATTTACAGGATATACACAAGTAGAAATAACTTCAAATGGTTATTAAATGATTATAAACATGAATAAGAATCTTAATAAGAACCAGCACACACAGAAAAGTGCAAAAGGTATAGAGAAACACATAAAAATTTAAGAATACACAACTAGAATCATAGGCAAAATGTCTAAAACTGCTGCTTGCGAGCCAGTCCTTGCAAGTTTGTAAGCCTGTTGTGCATGACAGCGTTTACATCACTGTTTATAAACACTGTCTACAAGATAACTACCATTAATGTAAAAAAGGCAAAGGGGAGTCCCATATACGATTCGTACATTGGGGGAGTGGCTGTTAGAGAGCACACTTGTCCTGGGCCATCGGCATAGTGAGGTAGGGTGGCCAGTTCCTTTCCTCGCCGCCTTTAACTTCCCCAGTGTTTCCACCAGGTCCCCATTCACTGCTGGGTGGACAGGGAGCGAGCCCCAGATCCCCGTCGAGCCGAGGCTCGAACCAGGGACCGTTCGCTTAGCAGTCAAGCGCTCTGGCCACCTGCGTTCCCATTAACGTAAGCTAGCTACCAAATATGCTTGTCGATCCGCTTGGTATTAATGAGTGTGTACATTCTCAATTACCAGTGTCTTGTTTTATTCTGTCTTCCTCTTCCCTTTTCTTCTTTCTCTTCTGGCTCCCTCAGGGGTAATTTCGCTTCATATTTGATTTTGTGTTTTTTTTTTTTTGCCGCGGAGCTCTGCAACCACTTGACTGGACGGAGATGGGCATTGAGGGGTTGACAACAGACTGTCATTCCACTTATCGGCCAAAGCATGTAGGGAGGCGCTGTTGTGCATTAGGGGGCCCCCCTTGGAACTAGGGTATTTCAACATGTGTCATTAGGCGCTGTGCTGCAGTGCTCAAAAAGTTGTCATTGCTACTGAATACATAACCAGTCGTTTGGTAGTGGGAGCCCTTCAAGGGCTGGGGCCCTAGGCAATTGCCAAGTCTGCCTACCTTGTTGAAACGGGTCTGATGGTTTCTCTCCTGTGTGAATGCGCTGGTGTGTTTGGAGATGACTCTGCTGAGTAAAAACCTTTCCACACTGTGAGCAGTGATACGGCCTCTCTGCTGTGTGAATGCGCTGGTGTTTTTGGAGATGACTCTGCTGAATAAAACTCTTCCCACACTGTGAGTAGTGATACGGCCTCTCTGGTGTGTGAATGCGCTGGTGTTTTTGGAGATGACTCTGCTGAGTAAAACTCTTCCCACACTGTGAGTAGTGATACGGCTTCTCTCCAGTGTGAATGCGCTGGTGTGTTTGTAGATGAATCTGATGAGTAAAACTCTTTCCAGACTGTGAGCAGTGAAACGGCTTTTCTCCTGTGTGAATGCACTGGTGTGTTTGGAGATGACTCTGATGAATAAAACTCTTTCTACACTGTGAGCAGTGATACGGCTTCTCTCCTGTGTGAATGCGCTGGTGTGTTTGGAGGAGACTCTGACGAGTAAAACTCTTTCCACACTGTGAGCAGTGATACGGCTTCTCTCCTGTGTGAATGCACTGGTGGAGTTGGAGAGCACTCCGATGAGTAAAACTCTTTGCACACTGTGAGCAGTGATACGGCTTCTCTCCTGTGTGAATGCGCTGGTGTGTTTGGAGATGACTCTGCTGAGTAAAACTCTTTCCAAACTGTGAGCAGTGATACGGCTTCTCTCCTGTGTGAATACGCTGGTGTTGTTGGAGATGACTCTGACGAGTAAAACTCTTCCCACACTGTGAGCAGCTATATGGTTTCTCTCCTGAGTGAATGCACTGGTGTTGTTGGAGATCACTCTGATGGGTAAAAGTCTTCCCACACTGTGATCAATGAAACGGCTTCTCTCCTGTGTGAATGCGCTGGTGTGTTTGGAGATGACTCTGCTGAGTAAAACTCTTACCACACTGTGAGCAACGATATGGTTTCTCACCTGAGTGAATGCGCTGGTGTTGTTGGAGATTACTCTGATGAGTAAAACTCTTCCCACACTGTGAGCAGTGATATGGCTTCTCTCCTGTGTGAATGCGCTGGTGTAGTTGGAGAGCACTCTGATCAGTAAAACTCTTCCTACACTGTGAGCAGTGATACGGCTTCTCTTCTGTGTGAATGTGCTGGTGTGTTTGGAGAGCACTCTGATGAATAAAACTCTTCCCACACTGTGAGCAGTGATACGGCTTCTCTCCTGTGTGAATGTGCTGGTGTGTTTGGAGAGCACTCTGATGAGTAAAACTCTTGCCACACTGTGAGCAGTGATACGGCTTCTCTCCTGTGTGAATGTGCTGGTGTGTTTGGAGAGCACTCTGATGAATAAAACTCTTTCCACACTGTGAGCAGTGATATGGTTTCCAGGCCCGTTTCAAGCTATTTGGGGGCCCTAGCAAAGAGTGGATCTGGGGCCCATAATTATCCCCCCCTCGACGAAAGGCATTCTGGCCACCTACCCACTGAAATCTTAAGAAATAAACATCACACATATTGTAATCATTCTTATTATTTTTACTTAATAAATGAACTCTCGACATTATTATAAATAATTATCAAACCCAATTAAACACTAGAATAGACAAAATACACACACACACACACACACACACACACACACATATATATATATATATATATATAAATCAAATATGAAAATAAGACAAAGTAATATAAAATGTGCAAATAACACAACACTAAATATTTACAGTATATACACAAGTAGAAATAACTTCAAATGGTGATTAAATGATTACAAACATGAATAAGAATCTTAATAAGAACCATCACACACAGAAAAGTTCAAAAGGTATAGAAAAACACATAAAAATTTAAGAATACACAACTAGAATCATGGGCAAAATGTCTAAAACTGCTGCTTGCGGGCTTTGGCTTCAGCAAAGGCAGCCACAATACCCTCCATGTCCAAAGACCTGCGGACATCACATTCAATTGACATCAGTGCCACTTTTTTTTACATAAATAGGCTATTTATGTAAAAAAGAGCTTTCTTGTGAGCCATCCCCTGTTCTACTCCATTCTTGCTCACAACACACTAGCTACTTCTGATGAAAGCCATGCAGCTTGCAGAAACTAACTCTGACTATGACATTTTGATAAACACAATAAGTTAATCTGGGAGAAGTTGACAGTCTTTCTCTTATTTGTGTGGCACATATTAGAATTTTTAGCCAGTCCTTGCAAGTTTGTAAGCCTGTTGTGCATGACAACGTTTACATCACTGTAATAAACACTGTCTACAAGATAACTACCATTAACGTAAGCTAGCTACCAAATTTGCTTGTCGACCCGCTTGGTATTAATGATTGTGTAAATTCTCACTTACCAGTGTCTTGTTTTTTTTCTGTCTTCCTCTTCCCTTTTCTTCTTTGTCTTCTGGCTCCCTGAGGGGTAATTTCACTTAATATTTGATTTTGTGTTTTTTTTTTTGCCGCGGAGCTCTGCAACCACTTGACTGGACGGAGATGGGCATTGAAGGGTTGACAACAGACTGCCATTCCACTTTTCGGCCAAAGCATGTAGGGAGGCGCTGTTGTGCATTAGGGGGCCCCCCTTGGAACTAGGGTATTTCAACAAGTGTCATTAGGCGCTGCGCTGCCGCGGTCAAAAAGTTGTCATTGCTATTGAATACATAACCAGTCGTTTGGTAGCGGGGGCCCTTCGAAGGCTGGGGCCCTAGGCAATTGCCAAGTCTGCCTACCTTGTTGAAACGGGTCTGATGGTTTCTCTCCTGAGTGAATGCGCTGGTGTTGTTGGAGAGCACACTGATGAGTAAAACTCTGCCCACACTGTGAGCAGTGATACGGCTTCTCTCCTGTGTGAATGCGCTGGTGTGTTTTGGGGAGCACTCTGATGAGTAAAACTCTTCCCACATCGTGAGCAGTGATACGGCTTCTCTCCTGTATGAATGCGCTGGTGTAGTTGGAGATGACTCTGACGAGTAAAACTCTTCCCACACTGTGAGCAATGAAACGGCTTCTCTCCTGTGTGAATGCGCTGGTGTGTTTGGAGAGCACTCTGATGAGTAAAACTCTTTTCACACTGTGAGCAGTGATATGGCTTCTTTCTTGTGTGAATGCGCTGGTGTTGTTGGAGATGACTCTGACGAGTAAAACTCTTCCCACACTGTGAGCAGTGATACGGCTTCTCTCCTGTGTGAATGCGCTGGTGTGTTTGGAGAGCACTCTGATGAGTAAAACTCTTCCCACACTGTGAGCAGTGATATGGCTTCTCTCCTGTGTGAATGCGCTGGTGTTGTTGGAGAGCACTCTGACGACTAAAACTCTTCCCACACTGTGAGCAGTGATACGGCTTCTCTCCTGTGTGAATGCGCTGGTGTTTTTGGAGAGCACTCTGATGAGTAAAACTCTTCTCACACTGTGAGCAGTGATACGGCTTCTCTCCTGTGTGAATGCGCTGGTGTCGTTGGAGATGACTCTGATGAGTAAAACTCTTCCCACATCGTGAGCAGTGATACGGCTTCTCTCCTGTATGAATGCGCTGGTGTAGTTGGAGATGACTCTGACGAGTAAAACTCTTCCCCCACTATGAGCAATGAAACGGCTTCTCTCCTGTGTGAATGCGCTGGTGTGTCTGGAGATGACTCTGACGAATAAAACTCTTTCCACACTGTGAGCAGTGATACGGTTTCTCTCTTGTGGGAATGCGCTGGTGTTGTTGGAGATGACTCTGACGAGTAAAACTCTTCCCACACTGTGAGCAGTGATATGGCTTCTCTCCTGTGTGAATGCGCTGGTGTTGTTGGAGAGCACTCTGATGAGTAAAACTCTTCCCACACTGTGAGCAGTGATACGGCTTCTCTCCTGTGTGAATGCGCTGGTGTTTTTGGAGAGCACTCTGACGAGTAAAACTCTTCCCACACTGTGAGCAGTGATACAGCTTCTCTCCTGTGTGAATGCGCTGGTGTGTTTGGAGATGACTCTGCTGAGTAAAACTCTTTCCAAACTGTGAGCAGTGATACGGCTTCTCTCCTGTGTGAATACGCTGGTGTTGTTGGAGATGACTCTGACGAGTAAAACTCTTCCCACACTGTGAGCAGCTATATGGTTTCACTCCTGAGTGAATGCACTGGTGTTTTTGGGGATCACTCTGATGGGTAAAAGTCTTCCCACACTGTGAGCAATGAAACGGCTTCTCTCCTGTGTGAATGCGCTGGTGTGTTTGGAGATGACTCTGCTGAGTAAAACTCTTACCACACTGTGAGCAGCGATATGGTTTCTCACCTGAGTGAATGCGCTGGTGTTGTTGGAGATTACTCTGATGAGTAAAACTCTTCCCACACTGTGAGCAGTGATATGGCTTCTCTCCTGTGTGAATGCGCTGGTGTAGTTGGAGAGCACTCTGATCAGTAAAACTCTTCCTACACTGTGAGCAGTGATACGGCTTCTCTTCTGTGTGAATGTGCTGGTGTGTTTGGAGAGCACTCTGATGAATAAAACTCTTCCCACAC
Source organism: Neoarius graeffei (assembly GCF_027579695.1). Lineage (NCBI taxonomy): Eukaryota > Metazoa > Chordata > Actinopteri > Siluriformes > Ariidae > Neoarius > Neoarius graeffei. The sequence goes on from NC_083587.1 coordinate 2,387,440, forward strand.
TGTGAGCAGTGATACGGCTTCTCTCCTGTGTGAATGTGCTGGTGTGTTTGGAGAGCACTCTGATGAGTAAAACTCTTGCCACACTGTGAGCAGTGATATGGCTTCTCTCCTGTGTGAATGTGCTGGTGTGTTTGGAGAGCACTCTGACGAGTAAAACTCTTCCCACACTGTGAGCAGTGATATGGCTTCTCTCCTGTGTGAATGCGCTGGTGTTGTTGGAAGGCACTCTGACGAGTAAAACTCTTCCCACACTGTGAGCAGTGATACGGCTTCTCTCCTGTGTGAATGCGCTGGTGTTTTTGGAGAGCACTCTGACGAGTAAAACTCTTCCCACACTGTGAGCAGTGATACAGCTTCTCTCCTGTGTGAATGCGCTGGTGTGTTTGGAGATGACTCTGCTGAGTAAAACTCTTTCCACACTGTGAGCAGTGATACGGCTTCTGTCCTGAGTGAATGCGCTGGTGTTGTTGGATATTACTCTGATGAGTAAAACTCTTTTCACACTGTGAGCAGTGATAGGGTTTTCAGGCCCATTTCAAGCTATTTGGGGGCCCTAGGCAAAGGGGGATCTGGAGCCCATAATTATCCCCCCCTTGATGAAAGGCCTTATGGCCTCCTACCCACTGAAGACTTAATAAATAAACATCACACATATTGTAATCATTCTTATGATTTTTACTTAATAAATGAACTCTTTACATTATTATAAATAATTATCAAAAGCAAGTAAACACAAGAAAAAACAAAATATACACACACACACACACATATATAAAAATCCAATTTGAAAATAAGACAAAGTAATATAAAATGTGCAAATCACACAACACTAAATATATACAGGATATACACAAGTAGAAATAACTTCAAATGGTTATTAAATGATTATAAACATGAATAAGAATCTTAGTAAGAACCAGCACACACAGAAAAGTGCAAAAGGTATAGAAAAACACATAAAAATTTACGACTACACAACTAGAATCATGGGCAAAATGTCTAAAACTGCTGCTTGAGGGCCAGTCCTTGCAAGTTTGTAAGCCTGTTGTGCATGACAACATTTACATCACTGTTTATAATCACTGTCTACAAGATAACTACCATTAACGTAAGCTAGCTACCAAATATGCTTGTCGATCCGCTTGGTATTAATGATTGTGTACATTCTCAATTACCAGTGTCTTGTTTTATTCTGTCTTCCTCTTGCCTTTTCTTGTTTCTCTTCTGGCTCCCTGAGGCGTAATTTCGCTTCAAATTTGATTTTGTGGGTTTTTTTTGCCGCGGAGCTCTGCAACCACTTGACTGGACGGAGATGGGCATCGAGGGGTTGACAACAGACTGTCATTCCACTTTTTGGCCAAAGCATGTAGAGAGGCGCTGTTGTGCATTAGGGGGCCCCCCCTTGGAACTAGGGTATTTCAGCAAGTGTCATTAGGTGCTGCGCTGCCGCGGTCAAAAAGTTGTCATTGCGATTGAATACATAAACAGTCATTTGGTAGCGGGGGCCCTTCGAGGGCTGGGGCTCTAGGCAATTGCCAAGTCTGCCTACCTTGTTGAAACGGGTCTGATGGTTTCTCTCCTGAGTGAATGCGCTGGTGTTCTTGGAGAGCACTCTGTTGAGTAAAACTCTTCTCACACTGTGAGCAGTGATATGGCTTCTCTCCTGTGTGAATGTTCTGGTGTGTTTGGAGGGCACTCTGATGAGTAAAACTCTCCACACTGTGAGCAGTGATATGGCTTCGCTCCTGTGTGAATGATCTGGTGTGTTTGGAGAACACTCTGACGAGTAAAACTTTTTCCACACTGTGAGCAGTGATACGGCTTCTCTGCTGTGTGAATGCGCTGGTGTTGTTGGAGAGCACTCTGATGAGTAAAACTCTTCCCACACTGTGAGCAGTGATACGGCTTCTCTCCTGTGTGAATGCGCTGGTGTTGTTGGAGAGCACTCTAACGAGTAAAACTCTTCCCACACTGTGAGCAGTGATACGGCTTCTCTCCTGTGTGAATGCGCTGGTGTTGTTGGAGATCACTCTGTTGAGGAAAATTCTTCCCACACTGTGAGCAGTGATACGGCTTCTCTCCTGTGTGAATGCGCTGGTGTTGTTGGAGAGCACTCTGGCGAGTAAAACTCTTTCCACACTGTGAGCAGTGATACGATTTCTCTCCTGTGTTAATTCGCTGGTGTGTTTGGAGATTACTCTGATGAGTAAAACTCTTTCCACACTGTGAGCAGCGATATGGTTTGTCTCCTGAGTGAATGCACTGGTGTGTTTGGAGATTACCCTGATGAGTAAAACTCTTTCCACACTGTGAGCAGTGATATGGTTTCTCTCCTGAGTGAATGCGCTGGTGTGTTTGGAGATGACTCTGGCAAGTAAAACTCTTTCCACAGTGTGAGCAGCTATATGGTTTCTCTCCTGAGTGAATGCACTGGTGTTGTTGGAGATCACTCTGATGGGTAAAAGTCTTCCCACACTGTGAGCAATGAAACAGCTTCTCTCCTGTGTGAATGCGCTGGTGTGTTTGGAGATGACTCTGCTGAGTAAAACTCTTACCACACTGTGAGCAACGATATGGTTTCTCACCTGAGTGAATGCGCTGGTGTTGTTGGAGATTACTCTGATGAGTAAAACTCTTCCCACACTGTGAGCAGTGATATGGCTTCTCTCCTGTGTGAATGCGCTGGTGTAGTTGGAGAGCACTCTGATCAGTAAAACTCTTCCTACACTGTGAGCAGTGATACGGCTTCTCTTCTGTGTGAATGTGCTGGTGTGTTTGGAGAGCACTCTGATGAATAAAACTCTTCCCACACTGTGAGCAGTGATACGGCTTCTCTCCTGTGTGAATGTGCTGGTGTGTTTGGAGAGCACTCTGATGAGTAAAACTCTTGCCACACTGTGAGCAGTGATACGGCTTCTCTCCTGTGTGAATGTGCTGGTGTGTTTGGAGAGCACTCTGATGAATAAAACTCTTTCCACACTGTGAGCAGTGATATGGTTTCCAGGCCCGTTTCAAGCTATTTGGGGGCCCTAGCAAAGAGTGGATCTGGGGCCCATAATTATCCCCCCCTCGACGAAAGGCATTCTGGCCACCTACCCACTGAAATCTTAAGAAATAAACATCACACATATTGTAATCATTCTTATAATTTTTACTTAATAAATGAACTCTCGACATTATTATAAATAATTATCAAACCCAATTAAACACTAGAATAGACAAAATACACACACACACACACACACACACACACACACACACACACATATATATATATAAATCAAATATGAAAATAAGACAAAGTAATATAAAATGTGCAAATAACACAACACTAAATATTTACAGTATATACACAAGTAGAAATAACTTCAAATGGTGATTAAATGATTACAAACATGAATAAGAATCTTAATAAGAACCATCACACACAGAAAAGTTCAAAAGGTATAGAAAAACACATAAAAATTTAAGAATACACAACTAGAATCATGGGCAAAATGTCTAAAACTGCTGCTTGCGGGCTTTGGCTTCAGCAAAGGCAGCCACAATACCCTCCATGTCCAAAGACCTGCGGACATCACATTCAATTGACATCAGTGCCACTTTTTTTTACATAAATAGGCTATTTATGTAAAAAAGAGCTTTCTTGTGAGCTTTCCCTGTTCTACTCCATTCTTGCTCACAACACACTAGCTACTTCTGATGAAAGCCATGCAGCTCGCAGAAACTAACTCTGACTATGACATTTTGATAAACACAATAAGTTAATCTGGGAGAAGTTGACAGTCTTTCTCTTATTTGTGTGGCACATATTAGAATTTTTAGCCAGTCCTTGCAAGTTTGTAAGCCTGTTGTGCATGACAACGTTTACATCACTGTAATAAACACTGTCTACAAGATAACTACCATTAACGTAAGCTAGCTACCAAATTTGCTTGTCGACCCGCTTGGTATTAATGATTGTGTAAATTCTCACTTACCAGTGTCTTGTTTTTTTTCTGTCTTCCTCTTCCCTTTTCTTCTTTGTCTTCTGGCTCCCTGAGGGGTAATTTCACTTAATATTTGATTTTGTGTTTTTTTTTTTGCCGCGGAGCTCTGCAACCACTTGACTGGTCGGAGATGGGCATTGAAGGGTTGACAACAGACTGCCATTCCACTTTTCGGCCAAAGCATGTAGGGAGGCGCTGATGAGTAAAACTCTTTGTACACTGTGAGCAGCGATATGGTTTCTCTCCTGAGTGAATGCACTGGTGTGTTTGGAGAGCACTCTAGTGAGTAAAACTTTCCCACACTGTGAGCAGCGATATGGTTTCTCTCATGAGTGAATGCTCTGGTGTGTTTGGAGATGACTCTGGCGAGTAAAACTCTTCCCACACTGTGAGCAGTGAAATGGCTTCTCTCCTGTGTGAATGCGCTGGTGTTGTTGGAGAACACTCTGCTGAGGAAAACTCTTCCCACACTGTGAGCAGTGATACGGCTTCTCTCCTGTGTGAATGCTATGGTGTGTTTGGAAAGCACTCTGCTGAGTAAACCTCTTTCCACACTGTGAGCAGTGATACAGCTTCTCTGCTGTGTAAATGCGCTGGTGTGGTTGGAGAGCACTCTAATGAGTAAAACTCTTTCCACACTGTGAGCAGTGATACGGCTTGTCTACTGTGTGAATGCGCTGGTGTGTTTGGAAATGACTCTGAGGAGTAAAACTCTTCCCACACTGTGAGCAGTGATACGTTTTCTCTCCTGTGTGAATTTGCTGGTGTGTTTGGAGATTACTCTGATGAGTAAAAGTCTTCCACGACTGTGAGTAGTGAAACGGCTTCTCTCCTGTCTGAATGCGCTGGTGTTGTTGAAGATCACTCTGCTGAGGAAAATTCTTCCCACACTGTGAGCAGTGATACAGCTTCTCTCCTCTGTGAATGCGCTGCTGTTGTTGGAGATGACTCTGCTGAGTAAAACTCTTCCCACACTGTGAGCAGTGATGTGGCTTCTCTCCTGTGTGAATGCTCTGGTGTGTTTGGAGAGCACTCTGCTGAGTAAAACTCTTTCCACACTGTGAGAGTGATATGGCTTCTCTGCTGTGTGAATGTGCTGGTGTGGATGGAGAGCAATCTGCTGAATAAAACTCTTTCCACAATATGAGCAGTGAAATGGCTTCACTACTGTTTGAATGCGCTGGTGTGTTTGGAGATTACTCTGATGAGTAAAAGTCTTCCACGACTGTGAGTAGTGATACGTTTTCTCTCCTGTGTGAATGCGGTTGTGTGTTTCAGATTACTCTGATGAGTAAAACTCTTTCCAGACTGTGAGCAGCGATATGGTTTCTCTCCTGACTGAATGCGCTGGTGTGTTTGGAGATGACTCTGGCGAGTAAAACTCTTCCCACACTGTGAGGAGTGAAACGGCTTCTCTCCTGTCTGAATGCGCTGGTGTTGTTGAAGATCACTCTGCTGAGGAAAATTCTTCCCACACTGTGAGCAGTGATACAGCTTCTCTCCTCTGTGAATGCGCTGCTGTTGTTGGAGATGACTCTGCTGAGTAAAACTCTTCCCACACTGTGAGCAGTGATGTGGCTTCTCTCCTGTGTGAATGCTCTGGTGTGTTTGGAGACCACTCTGCTGAGTAAAACTCTTTCCACAATGTGAGCAGTGAAATGGCTTCACTACTGTTTGAATGCGCTGGTGTGTTTGGAGATTTCTCTGATGAGTAAAAGTCTTCCACGATTGTGAGTGGTGATACGTTTTCTCTCCTGTGTGATTGCGGTTGTGTGTTTCAGATTACTCTGATGAGTAAAACTCTTTCCACACTGTGAGCAGCGATATGGTTTCTCTCCTGACTGAATGCGCTGGTGTGTTTGGAGATGACTCTGGCGAGTAAAACTCTTCCCACACTGTGAGGAGTGAAACGGCTTCTCTCCTGTCTGAATGCGCTGGTGTTGTTGAAGATCACTCTGCTGAGGAAAATTCTTCCCACACTGTGAGCAGTGATACAGCTTCTCTCCTCTGTGAATGCGCTGCTGTTGTTGGAGATGACTCTGCTGAGTAAAACTCTTCCCACACTGTGAGCAGTGATGTGGCTTTTCTCCTGTGTGAATGCTCTGGTGTGTTTGGAGAGCACTCTGCTGAGTAAAACACGTTCCACACTGTGAGCAGTGATACTGCTTCTCTGCTGTGTGAATGTACTGGTGTGGATGGAGAGCACTCTGCTGAGTAAAACTCTTTCCACAATGTGAGCAGTGAAATGGCTTCACTACTGTTTGAATGTGCTGGTGTGTTTGGAGATTACTCTGATGAGTAAAACTCTTTCCACACTGTGAGCAGCGATATGGTTTATCTCCTGAGTGAATGCGCTGGTGTGTTTGGAGATGACTCTGGCGAGTAAAACTCTTCCCACACTGTGAGCAGCGAAACAGCTTCTCTCCTGTGTGAATGCGCTGGTGTTGTTGGAGATGACTCTGACGAGTAACACTCCTTCCATACTGTCAGCAGCGATACGGCTTCTCTCCTGTCTGAATGTGCTGTTGTGTTTGGAGATGACTCTGGTGAGTAAAACTCTTCCCACACTGTGAGCAGTGATACGTTTTCTCTCCTGTGTGAATGCGCTGGTGTGTTTGGATATTTCTCTGATGAGTAAAACTCTTTCCACACTGTGAGCAGCGATATGGTTTCTCTCCTGTGTGAATGCTCTGGTGTTGTTGTAGAGCACTCTGCTGAGTAAAACTCTTCCTACACTGAACAGTGATACGGCTTCTCGCCTCTGTGAATGCGCTGGTGTTGGTGAAGATTACTCTGCTGAGTAAAACTCTTCCCACACTGTGAGCAGTGATACGGCTTCTCTCCTGTGTGAATGTGCTGGTGTGTTTGGAGATGACTCTGACGAGTAAAACTCTTCCCACACTTTGAGCGGTGATACGTTATCAGCTCCTGTGTGAATGCGCTGGTGTGTTTGGAGATTACTCTGACGAGTAAAACTCTTTCCACAGTGTGTGCAGCGATATGGTTTCTCTCCTGAGTGAATGCACTGGTGTGTTTGGAGAGCACTCTAGTGAGTTAAACTTTCCCACACTGTGAGCAGCGATATGGTTTCTCTCCTGACTGAATGCGCTGGTGTGTTTGGAGATGACTCTGGCGAGTAAAACTCTTCCCACTCTGTGAGCAGCGAAACAGCTTCTCTGCTGTGTGAATGCGCTGGTGTTTTTGGAGAACACTCTGCTGAGTAAAACTCTTACCACACTGTGAGCAGTGATACGGCTTCTCTCCTGTGTGAATGCGCTGGTGTTGTTGGAGAGCACTCTGCTGAGTAAAACTCTTTCCACACTGTGAGCAGTGATACGGCTTCTCTCCTGTGTGAATGCCCTGATGTTCTTGGAGATTACTCTGATGAGTAAAACTCTTCCCACTCTGTGAGCAGCGAAACAGCTTCTCTGCTGTGTGAATGCGCTGGTGCTTTTGGAGAACACTCTGCTGAGTAAAACTCTTACCACACTGAGCAGTGATACGGCTTCTCTCCTGTGTGAATTTGCTGGTGTGTTTGGAGATTACTCTGATGAGTAAAAGTCTTCCACGACTGTGAGTAGTGAAACGGCTTCTCTCCTGTCTGAATGCGCTGGTGTTGTTGAAGATCACTCTGCTGAGGAAAATTCTTCCCACACTGTGAGCAGTGATACAGCTTCTCTCCTCTGTGAATGCGCTGCTGTTGTTGGAGATGACTCTGCTGAGTAAAACTCTTCCCACACTGTGAGCAGTGATGTGGCTTCTCTCCTGTGTGAATGCTCTGGTGTGTTTGGAGAGCACTCTGCTGAGTAAAACACTTTCCACACTGTGAGAGTGATACGGCTTCTCTGCTGTGTGAATGTGCTGGTGTGGATGGAGAGCAATCTGCTGAATAAAACTCTTTCCACAATATGAGCAGTGAAATGGCTTCACTACTGTCTGAATGCGCTTTTTGTGTTTGGAGATTACTCTGATGAGTAAAAGTCTTCCACGACTGTGAGTAGTGATACGTTTTCTCTCCTGTGTGAATGCGGTTGTGTGTTTCAGATTACTCTGATGAGTAAAACTCTTTCCACACTGTGAGCAGCGATATGGTTTCTCTCCTGACTGAATGCGCTGGTGTGTTTGGAGATGACTCTGGCGAGTAAAACTCTTCCCACACTGTGAGGAGTGAAACGGCTTCTCTCCTGTCTGAATGCGCTGGTGTTGTTGAAGATCACTCTGCTGAGGAAAATTCTTCCCACACTGTGAGCAGTGATACAGCTTCTCTCCTCTGTGAATGCGCTGCTGTTGTTGGAGATGACTCTGCTGAGTAAAACTCTTCCCACACTGTGAGCAGTGATGTGGCTTCTCTCCTGTGTGAATGCTCTGGTGTGTTTGGAGAGCACTCTGCTGAGTAAAACACTTTCCACACTGTGAGTAGTGATACGGCTTCTCTGCTGTGTGAATGTGCTGGTGTGGATGGAGAGCACTCTGCTGAGTAAAACTCTTTCCACAATGTGAGCAGTGAAATGGCTTCACTACTGTTTGAATGCGCGGGTGTGTTTGGAGATTTCTCTGATGAGTAAAAGTCTTCCACGACTGTGAGTGGTGATACGTTTTCTCTCCTGTGTGATTGCGGTTGTGTGTTTCAGATTACTCTGATGAGTAAAACTCTTTCCACACTGTGAGCAGCGATATGGTTTCTCTCCTGACTGAATGCGCTGGTGTGTTTGGAGATGACTCTGGCGAGTAAAACTCTTCCCACACTGTGAGGAGTGAAACGGCTTCTCTCCTGTCTGAATGCGCTGGTGTTGTTGAAGATCACTCTGCTGAGGAAAATTCTTCCCACACTGTGAGCAGTGATACAGCTTCTCTCCTCTGTGAATGCACTGCTGTTGTTGGAGATGACTCTGCTGAGTAAAACTCTTCCCACACTGTGAGCAGTGATGTGGCTTTTCTCCTGTGTGAATGCTCTGGTGTGTTTGGAGAGCACTCTGCTGAGTAAAACACGTTCCACACTGTGAGCAGTGATACGGCTTCTCTGCTGTGTGAATGTACTGGTGTGGATGGAGAGCACTCTGCTGAGTAAAACTCTTTCCACAATGTGAGCAGTGAAATGGCTTCACTACTGTTTGAATGTGCTGGTGTGTTTGGAGATTACTCTGATGAGTAAAACTCTTTCCACACTGTGAGCAGCGATATGGTTTATCTCCTGAGTGAATGCGCTGGTGTGTTTGGAGATGACTCTGGCGAGTACAACTCTTCCCACACTGTGAGCAGCGAAACAGCTTCTCTCCTGTGTGAATGCGCTGGTGTTGTTGGAGATGACTCTGACGAGTAACACTCCTTCCATACTGTCAGCAGCGATACGGCTTCTCTCCTGTCTGAATGTGCTGTTGTGTTTGGAGATGACTCTGGTGAGTAAAACTCTTCCCACACTGTGAGCAGTGATACGTTTTCTCTCCTGTGTGAATGCGCTGGTGTGTTTGGATATTTCTCTGATGAGTAAAACTCTTTCCACACTGTGAGCAGCGATATGGTTTCTCTCCTGTGTGAATGCTCTGGTGTTGTTGTAGAGCACTCTGCTGAGTAAAACTCTTCCTACACTGAACAGTGATACGGCTTCTCGCCTCTGTGAATGCGCTGGTGTTGGTGAAGATTACTCTGCTGAGTAAAACTCTTCCCACACTGTGAGCAGTGATACGGCTTCTCTCCTGTGTGAATGTGCTGGTGTGTTTGGAGATGACTCTGACGAGTAAAACTCTTCCCACACTTTGAGCGGTGATACGTTATCAGCTCCTGTGTGAATGCGCTGGTGTGTTTGGAGATTACTCTGACGAGTAAAACTCTTTCCACAGTGTGTGCAGCGATATGGTTTCTCTCCTGAGTGAATGCACTGGTGTGTTTGGAGAGCACTCTAGTGAGTAAAACTTTCCCACACTGTGAGCAGCGATATGGTTTCTCTCCTGACTGAATGCGCTGGTGTGTTTGGAGATGACTCTGGCGAGTAAAACTCTTCCCACTCTGTGAGCAGCGAAACAGCTTCTCTGCTGTGTGAATGCGCTGGTGTTTTTGGAGAACACTCTGCTGAGTAAAACTCTTACCACACTGTGAGCAGTGATACGGCTTCTCTCCTGTGTGAATGCGCTGGTGTTGTTGGAGAGCACTCTGCTGAGTAAAACTCTTTCCACACTGTGAGCAGTGATACGGCTTCTCTCCTGTGTGAATGTGCTGATGTTCTTGGAGATGACTCTGATGAGTAAAACTCTTCCCACTCTGTGAGCAGTGATACGGCTTCTCTGCTGTGTGAATGCGCTGGTGTTTTTGGAGAACACTCTGCTGAGTAAAACTCTTTCCACACTGTGAGCAGTGATATGGCTTCTCTCCTGTGTGAATGCGCTGATGTTCTTGGAGATGACTCTGATGAGTAAAACTCTTCCCACACTGTGAGCAGTGATCCGGCTTCTCTCCTGTGTGAATGCGCTGTTGTGTTTGGAGAGCACTCTGGTGAGTAAAACTCTTCCCACACTGTGAGCAGCGATATGGTTTCTCTCAGTGCTTAATTTGTGAAGTGGGAGGTCCCGGAATGCAGGAGGTGGGTGGGTCCAGCGACTCAAAAAAAAAAAAAGGCGCGGGGTAATTTCCTATAACTTTATGGATACACGCCTATTGTGTGTGTAAAAAAAAATAATAATAATTTCAGACATTATGATCTTAGAAAACGCTTTAGTGACGAACAGTTACAGACAGTAATATGTCGTGATATTATGTTATAAAATATTATTTTTTATTAGGCTATATATTAAATTATATATTAAATTTATCTTCTAAAATAAACTGTACTCATATTACAACCGGATTATTTCACCATTGGAGATCAGATCACACAAGACATGAGTTTGATGACTAATTTTAATGATTTAAGTATGGTATTCAAAAGCAGTACCAGCGGGACTTCGTGGCTCAGTTGGATAAAGGCCAATTCATGCTGACAACCTAGTCCTTGTAGATGGCGTCGCAGAAGGCATCTGTGAAGCCTCCCCCCTCTTCGCAGACGCTCTGCGCGCACGTCCCAAAAATTGTGACCACCGCAGACAGCCTTGCAGACAAGAGGGCTCTGATTGGTCCACTCTACATCCACTGTACACGCACTTCCACTTCCCTACTTTCCCGGTTTGGTTTGTTTTCACGACCGCCATTTTTAAAAACACGAGCGAAGATGGAGCAGCATGAAGAGCGGTTGATCGAGGAAGTGAGGAAGTACGTACATCTATACGACTCCCGTTCTAGTCATTATAAGTAACCGGAGGATAAACACTCCACTTACCACACCGACCAACTACCCCTAGCGATTTTGCGACTTCGCACCCCCTTGCGTTGTGGCGGTGAATAACATCGCGCACGCCTATTACTCCCCGCTCAACGATAAATTCCAACTGTCTGCGAAAAGATATCTGCGAAAGCCTTGTCGTAAGAGCATGCAGAGGCTTTCAGGAGCCATACCATAAATCCAGGGACCCAGGTTCGATCCCGAGCTGCTGTCATTTTCCGAGCCCTCCCTGTTTTTCTCCTGCTCATTTCCTGTCTCTACACTGTCCTATCCAATAAAGATGGAAAAAGCCCAAAAAAGAGAATAATTTAAAAGCAGTGCCAGCAAACATAAGTGCAATCAATTCAAGTAATAGTTAAGAAAAGAAGGGTTTACAAAACAAGTTGGAGAATTAATTTTAAAAATTTTAGTAAGCTTTCTTGTTTTTTTGCCATTTTTTCCACAGCGCAAGCTAACGGCTACAAAAAAACCCGGTGTTCTATTGAGCGGAAGTATACACCCCATGTCCCCCCCTTCCCCTTTCGCATAGATTTTGTGGATGTCATAGGAGAGAAATCAACAACAGATATCAAAATCAAAACCAAACACTAAACAAATTTTTATTTACTTATTTATTTAATTTATTGTTTGATTTTTTCCCCTTTGTGATGGTCACGGAGGTGATCTGATCCATTTAAATAGCTGCCGGAACACCAAATGAAATGAATATAGCTGCCGGATCTGACGACGGAGGTTCCGGATCTTGTTCCGTCATGTTCCGGCACAAATTAAGCCCTGGTTTCTCACCTGAGTGAATGCGCTGGTGTGTTTGGAGAGCACTCTGGTGAGTAAAACTCTTCCCACACTATGAGCAGTGATACGGCTTCTCTCCTGTGTGAATGCGCTGGTGTTGTTGGAGATGACTCTGATGAGTAAAACTCTTTCCACACTGTGAGCAGTGATATGGCTTCTCTGCTGTGTGAATGCGCTGGTGTTTTTGGAGAGCACTCTGCTGAGGAAAACTCTTCCCACACTGTGAGCAGTGATACGGCTTCTCTCCTGGGTGAATGCGCTGGTGTTGTTGGAGATGACTCTGATGAGTAAAACTCTTCCCGCACTGTGAGCAGTGATACGGCTTCTCTCCTGTGTGAATGTGCTGGTGTTGTTGGAGATGACTCTGATGAGTAAAACTCTTCCCACACTGTGAGCAGTGAAACGGCTTGTTGGAAAGACTGTCAGTCAAGTTAAGCATGTTCACGTGCCCCAGTGCTGATATCGATTATTCATGTTCCCGGATACCTCACGTGCCATTTTCAATGTAGCTTCGAGTGCCGTTTGATGAAGCAGTTCCCTGTTTAAGATCCTTGTGTGTGTGTAATTGACCAGAAAAGTAAGTTTCGGTGTTAACTGTTGAATGTACAACCCCGATTCCAAAGTACAAATTTGACAAAGTACAAATTGTAAATAAAAACGGAATGCAATAATTTACAAATCTCAAAAACTGATATTGCATTCACAATAGAACATAGACAACATATCAAATGTTGGAAGTGAGACATTTTGAAATTTCATGGCAAATATTGGTTCATTTGAAATTTTGTGACAGCAACACATCTCAAAAAAGTTGGGACGGGGTAATAAGAGGCTGGAACAGTTAAAGGTACAACAAAGGAACAGCTGGAAGACCAAATTGCTACTCATTAGGTCAATTGGCAATAGGTCATTAACATGACTGGGTATAAAAAGAGCGTCTTGGAGTGGCAGCGGCTCTCAGAAGTAAAGATGGGAAGAGGATCACCAATCCCCCTAATTCTGCGCTGACAAATAGTGGAGCAATATCAGAAAGGAGTTCGACAGTGTAAAATTGCAAAGAGTTTGAACATATCATCATCTACAGTGCATAATATCATCAAAAGATTCAGAGAATCTGGAAGAATCTCTGTGCGTAAGGGTCAAGGTCAGAAAACCATACTGGGTGCCCGTGATCTTCGGGCCCTTAGACGGCACTGCATCACATACAGGCACGCTTCTGTATTGGAAATCACAAAATGGGCTCAGGAATATTTCCAGAGAACATTATCTGTGAACACAATTCACCGTGCCATCCGCCGTTGCCAGCTAAAACTCTATAGTTCAAAGACGAAGTCATATCTAAACATGATCCAGAAGCGCAGACATCTTCTCTGGGCCAAGGCTCATTTAAAATGGACTGTGGCAAAGTGGAAAACTGTTCTGTGGTCAGACAAATCAAAATTTGAAGTTCTTTATGGAAATCAGGGACGCCGTGTCATTCGGACTAAAGAGGAGAAGGACGACCCAAGTTGTTATCAGCGCTCAGTTCAGAAGCCTGCATCTCTGATGGTATGGGGTTGCATTAGCGCGTGTGGCATGGGCAGCTTACACATCTGGAAAAACATCATCAATACTGAAAGGTATATCCAGGTTCTAGAGCAACATATGCTCCCATCCAGACGACGTCTCTTTCAGGGAAGACCTTGCATTTTCCAACATGACAATGCCAAACCACATACTGCATCAATTATAGCATCATGGCTGCATAGAAGAAGGGTCCGGGTACTGAACTGGCCAGCCTGCAGTCCAGATCTTTCACCCATAGAAAACATTTGGCGCATCATAAAACGGAAGATACGACAAAAAAGACCTAAGAGAGTTGAGCAACTAGAATCCTACATTAGACAAGAACGGGTTAACATTCCTATCCCTAAACTTGAGCAACTTGTCTCCTCAGTCCCCAGACGTTTACAGACTGTTGTAAATAGAAAAGGGGATGTCTCACAGTGGGAAAGATGGCCTTGTCCCAACTTTTTTGAGATGTGTTGTTGTCATGAAATTTAAAATCACCTAATTTTTCTCTTTAAATGATATATTTTCTCAGTTTAAACATTTGATATGTCATCTATGTTCTATTCTGAATAAAATATGGAATTTTGAAACTTCCACATCATTGCATTCCGTTTTTATTTACAATTTGTACTTTGTCCCAACTTTTTTGGAATCGGGGTTGTATAGCCTCTTGCTGTGAAAGTCTAGTGTAAGCTTTGTGTAGGTTTAGCAGTAATGTCTTCAGAAACCATTTTGCCTGTGCATGAATGCTAACTTGTCTGCTGTTTAGTTTAACTGTATATTTCGAAATTCAACCTGTTATTTGATCCAAATATTCCGTTTTTCATGCCTAGAGTTAGTAAGTTATTATATCCTATCTTAGTTAGCCTTATTTTAGTCCATTTTGACTAGTTATTTGAACTTAAAAGTTCACTTGTTTTATGCATAATTAAATGGCTAATTTCTGGAAGTTCCCATGCTGCTGAGTCCAGCCTGCAGTGCCACTATTGGCCACTAGCTGGCACTGTTAGACCACACACACACACACACACACACACACACACACTCTTGCAACAGACATGTTAAGATAATATCCACCTAGATAAATATAAATACAGAAGAGAGGAAGATTTATTTGGAAATTGATCACCTTGTACCCCGTGCTGTATTGTGCATTTGAAGACAAGTAAATCTTGGTTTGCATATCCAGTTGTCCTGTGTTCTGACCAACACACCAAGGAGACACCCATATCTCATTCCTTATACAGTCCAACTTTCAGTACCTGAGCCACAGCCACTCAACAAAGGTCCTTCGAGCCGAATATTGGTGTTAGCCTTGGACAGAGGTGTGTTTTGAAGATATGCAGCCATACTCATCACATCCCGAAGCTGTCAGGGCAAAGCGTCAGATCCATCCACCTGGTTATCTTCAAGAATATGATCTGAGTGATGGCCGAAGACATTCCCTCCCCTCAGTCCTTCATCCTACACTACAGCACCAGCCAGCACAGGGTACTGAAGAGAGGCTACACTATATGCCAGAAGAGAGAGTGCCAGTGGGGACTTTGCCTCTGACAAGAGATGGAACACCTTACAGTCAGTGGGAGCTGTTGTCTGTACCACTCGATGATGGGTTGCACCCAGTGCTTAAGCACAGCATGGACCTGCTGCTGCCTGTTTCAGGTCCCCATAGTCCTCCTCTACTGCAGCCTAGTGGTCAACCACCCATGTCTCCCTACCACCAATCATGGGAAAGATGGCAACCACAGACACTGCATGTGTCAACCAGCCAATATGGTGACCAGCCACATAGTGAGCATATAGAGCCACATCCTGAGCATCCTGTATCCAGAAATATCTCACCGTTACCTTATCATTCATCTCAGATCCCTCATTCCACTCCAGCTTCACAGCATCTTGAGCCTTCTCAGCCCAACAGCCACCACTCAATGCAGTCATCTCAGACAACTGGGGCACAGCCTCATCATCCTTCCTCCCCTCCGCAGAGTCCTTGGGGAGAAACTTCAGATAGAGACCAGATGTTGAGTGACTTTGAGAAAATGATGTCTGAGCTGAAGATAGCGAAAGACCAATTTGCAGCCCTTATGCCCAGTAAACCTCCACTGCAATCAGTTAATGTTCCCTTTTATGGAGGCTCCTCAGCAAAGCAAGCTCCTTATCCTCACCAGCCTCACCAGCCTTCAACTCATCTACCTTATAGCCTTCAGCCAAGTCAGCCTTACTTTGCTGGTTATTCTCAGCCACAGGTTCCACCATCCAGACCTGCTTATGCTCAACAGCCATCGTTTGCACCGCAGCCTCCATACCCACCACGAAGGCCCAGGGTTCCTGTACAATGCCTTATGTACCCAGCAAACCAAGAGCAAACCTATAGGGGTCCTAAAGCAACAATACCTGACTTTGTCACAAAATATCCTGTCGAGTTCACTCGTTTAAAGAGAGCTCTTGGAAACCTTCTGCCTCCTGACTCTACGAAGTTATTCAGATACCAAATCCTGTTGGATCACTTGAAGCTCGAGGAAGCACGTCTGGTAGCAGATTCCTTCATGAACTCCCCCTTTCCTTACTCTGACACCATGGCTGCGTTGACTGAGAGATATGGTCAACCCCATAAGCTAGCTCTCAAGAAAATCTCCAGTGTAATGGATTC
This sequence comes from Neoarius graeffei, assembly GCF_027579695.1. Lineage (NCBI taxonomy): Eukaryota > Metazoa > Chordata > Actinopteri > Siluriformes > Ariidae > Neoarius > Neoarius graeffei. The sequence continues at coordinate 2,403,731 of NC_083587.1, forward strand.
AGCAGATGTCAGAAGGGGAGATACAGAGGCCTTTGAGAGATTTGCCTTGGAAATTAGAGCTCTTGTTGGCATGCTTGCTACTTTGGGTCCAGATGGTGACGTAGAGTTAAGATGTGGATCCCATGTGGAGCGCCTCTTGAGCAAGCTACCAATAGAAATGAGGTCAGAGTTCCATCGCCAGATGGGTCGAGGCCCTGGAACTGTGTTCACTCTCACTGACCTGTCAGAGTGGCTACATTATGAGGCATGGTGTCAAGACTCAGCCACAATGACTATCGGCAAAGGGCAGAAAACAGCTCAAAAGCCTGATCGCAGGCTAGAAGGGAAGTCCACAACTCGCTCAGCTACCATACTACATGGAGCCAATGAAGTTCCCATGCAGCCATCAGCTGACTCCTCAAATAAGACAGCTGACTTAGCCCAGAGGAAAGCTACCTCACCGGCTTTCTGTCCATACTGTAACAGCGAACACTACCTCAGTCAATGTACAGTGTTCAAAGCCTTCACCAAAGATCAGATGGCTAATTGGATAAAAGCTAATCATAGATGCTGGCGGTGTGCACGCAATCACCAGGCTGCACAGTGCACACTAAAGAAGCCGTGCAGTATCTGTAAGGGAAGACACCTTCAGATCCTGCATGAGGTCAATACCAAAGATGCCAGCCCTAAAGAATCTTCAAGCCGGTCAAAGTCAGCCACTGAAACCCTGTACCTGGACCAGCCTACAGACAGCAAAAGAGTCCTCCTTAAGGTCACTAGAGTTCTGATTCGCTATCAAGGGAAAACTCTCGACACCTATGTAGTGCTCGATGATGGATCAGAGCGAACCATCTTGCTCACAGCTGCAGCATTGAAGCTGGGCATACAAGGCTCAGAAGAGAATTTGACATTGAGAACCATACGTCAAGATGTGCAAACTCTTAGTGGTTCCTCTGTCTCCTTCCAGCTGTCTCCTGCGAACCAGCCTCAAAAGACATTCCAAATCAAAGCAGCCTTTACCGCTAAGCTCCTTGGACTTGCTGACCATTCATATCCTGCCACCCTTCTGAGCAAGTATAAGCATCTTCAACACCTACCTCTGCAGCCCTTCGAACATGCATCACCCCTGCTACTCATTGGTGCTGACCACCCTCATTTGATAACGCCCATCACACCTGTTCATCTAGGACCACCAGGTGGGCCAGCTGCCGTACAGACCCGGCTTGGATGGGTACTACAGGTTCCTGCTCGTCTTCTCCAAACACGATTACAGTCACAACAGTGCCTTTCCCTTTCCCTGAGTCCTGCAGAAGTGGAACTCAACAGAGATGTAGAGCGCCTGTGGCAACTTGATGTCCTGCCTTACCGTTGTGAGAAACAGGCCACGCGGTCGAGAGAAGATCAAGATGCCATTTGCTGTTTGGAGACCAAGACAACCAGAGTAGAGGTGGATGGAGTCCTTCGTTATGCCACACCACTGCTACATAAAGCCATCAGTCCCCGCTTCCAGGCCCCCAAGGAAGCCGTCATGCCTAGCCTCAGGAGCATGGAAAAACGTCTAGCTAAAGACCCTGGCAAAGCAGAGATATATAATGCAGAGGTCAAGAGATTAGTGGATGCTAATGTTGTGACCAAATTGGCCTCCGAGAACACCCCCACAGGGGAAAGCTGGTACATTCCCCACTTCATTGTCAACCACAATGGCAAAGATCAAATAGTGTTTAACTGTTCCTTCAGACACAAAAGTCTTAACCTCAATGAAGGCCTGCTGCCTGGTCCAACCCTTAGTCCCTCACTCCTGGGCATTCTCCTTCGATTCAGGCACCATAGTGTGGCCATCAGTGGAGACATACGAGGAATGTTTCACCAAGTATTGCTCCTGCCTGAAGACAAACCTCTGTTGCGCTTCCTATGGCGTGATATGAGGAGAGATGACCCACCTGACATTTACGAGTGGCAAGTGTTACCCTTCGGGACAACTTGTAGTCCTTGTTGTGCCACCTTTGCTCTGCAGAGACATGTCACATCCCACAGCTCGCCAGAAGAAGACATAAGATTCTCTGTGGAGAAGTGCTTCTATGTAGACAATTGTCTCCAGAGCTTCAGAACCAGTCAGGAAGCCCGCCATTTGCTCAACAAGCTAAGAGACCTACTAGCATCTGGAGGATTTGACCTTCGACAGTGGGCCAGCAACCAGCCAGATGTTGTTAGCCACCTCCCACCTGATGCTAGATCTGCCAAACTGGAGCTATGGCTCTCACAGGACAAAGCAAAAGTAAGAGAATCCACTTTAGGCTTAAGCTGGTTCTGTGACACTGACACCTTAGGCTTTAAGCACAGACCTGTGCCATACAAGGCTCCTACAATGAGGAACATCTACCGTGTGTTGGCCACTCCATACGACCCTCTTGGAGTCCTCCTACCCTTCACCACCCGTGCAAAGATCATTGTCCAACAACTTTGGGATAAGCACCGGGATTGGGATGACCCCCTACTCCCTGAACATCTCCTTCAAGCCTGGGTAGAGTGGGAATCAGAGCTGAAACATCTGCCTCAAATGGTCTTGCCAAGATGCTATTTACTATCCTCACTGGACAATCCTCAGGTGACCCACAACATTCATATTTTCTGTGATGCCTCAGAAAAGGCTTATGGATCCATGGCTTACCTTCAGTCCATAGATGCTGATGGCAATGCACATCTAGCCTTTCTCCTAGCAAGGTCCCGAGTAGCTCCAAGAAAACAGCACTCAATGCCACAGTTGGAGCTATGTGCAGCACTCACAGGTGCTCAGCTGGCTGCACTCCTCCTAAAAGAGCTTACCCTACCCATCCTAGAAGTCACCTACTGGACAGACTCTACCACTGTCCTCCATTGGTTGCACTCTGAGTCCTGTCATTTCAAGGTGTTCGTAGGTACTCGAGTGGCAGAGATACAGGAGTTGACCAACCTGAAATCCTGGAGATATGTAGACTCTGTCAGAAACCCGGCAGATGACCTAACCAGAGGCAAACATGTGGAGAAGCTCATAGAACCTAACCATTGGATCCATGGACCTCAGTTTCTCCTGCTATCTCAAAATGAATGGCCTTCGAATCCCTCCGAGCCTGATGGGGATGATCACACAGAGCTAAGGATGACAGCCTTCTGTGGACTAGCCACAGCTTTGCCACCTGTGACAGATGGGTGCAGGCATGCCAGCTGGCAGGACCTGCTGCAAGCAGTGGCTGAGGAGCTTCACGGGGCGGCGGGTCTCACTCATCACCCTCCTGCCACTGTCTTCAGGGAGGCAGAGTTTCTGGTGCTGAGGAGAGTCCAGACAGACTGCTTCCCTGAGGAACATCAGCTCCTAGAGGAAGGGAAACCAGTTCCCTCAAATAGCCGTTTACTCTGCCTCTCCCCTGAGTTCGACCGTGCCACCCAGCTCATCAGAGTTGGAGGCCGATTGAGACATGTGGAAGGACTTGATTCAGACAGTATCCACCCTGTAGTCCTGGATCCTAGCCATATGAATACTCGTCTCCTCATAAAGGCCTATGATGTCCAGTTATGTCATCCGGGACCAGAACGAGTGTTCGCCGAGCTCTGTCGGAAGTTCTGGATACTCAAAGGAAGGGAAGCAGTGCACAGGCACCAATGTCTCTGTCTAGAATGCCAAAAATGGAGGTCTAAACCAGCCAGTCAGAAGATGATGGACCTTCCACCCCCTCGACTCAGACTGTACAAACCAGCATTCCATTCTACTGGTATGGACTGCTTTGGCCCCTTCATGATCAAGGTGGGGCACCGAAATAAGAAGAGGTGGGGCCTGCTATTTAAATGCCTGACAACTCGGGCTGTCCATTTAGAAATCCTGACCTCCATTGACAGCGACGCTTTCCTCATGACCCTTAGACGGTTCATTGCCCGTCGTGGTCTGCCTGCCGAACTCTACTCTGACCAAGGCACAAATTTCTGTGGAGGGGAGACTGAACTCAGAGAGGCCTACAGTAGCCTGAGCCCCGAATTGCAGCAACTCCTGGCCAAACGGCAGATCAGCTTCCATTACAATCCACCTGCAGCTCCCCATTTTGGTGGAGCATGGGAGTGTGAGATCTGATCAGTCAAGGCTGCCCTTTATGCCACATTGGGCTCAGAGACTGTGACAGAGGAAGTCCTCAGGACTATCCTTATCGAGATCGAAGCTATAATGAACTCAAAGCCCCTTGGCTATGTTTCAGCAGACCTGGCAGATCCAGACCCCGTGACACCCAATTGTCTCCTCATGGGGCAGCCAGATGGCTCCTTACCTCAAGTAATTTATCCAGAGTCTGAGCTGCTGAGCAAACAGAGATGGAGACATTCCCAAGTGTTGGCAGAGATATTCTGGTCAGCCTTCATCAAACATTACCTGCTAGGACTACAAACCAGAGGGAAGTGGCAGAATTCTTCTCCAGATGTCGAAGTCGGCATGACAGTGCTGGTGATTGACCCCCCAGTTCCAAGGTCTATATGGCAGATCGGCAAAGTGGTCAAGGTCTTCCCAGGCATTGGCAGACGGGTAGGGACAGCCGAGGTGAAAATCAAGGACCGAGTCTACACCAGGCCCATCGCCCGCCTGATTGTGTTGCCAGAGATTGCCGATGCAGAGGACAATCCTGATAACCCTGATTGACCCCACAACAGCCTTTCCATGGGACAAATTTAGATATAAATTTGGGGGCGGCTGTGTTGGAAAGACTGTCAGTCAAGTTACGCATGTTCACGTGCCCCAGTGCTGATATCGATTATTCATGTTCCTGGGCACCTCTCGTGCCGTTTTCAGTGTAGTTTTGAGTGCCGCGTGATGAAGCAGTTCCCTGTTTAAGATCCTTGTGTGTGCGTAATTGACCAGAAAAGTAAGTTTCGGTATTAAATGTTGAATGTATAGCCTCTTGCTGTGAAAGTCTAGTGTAAGCTTTGTGTAGGTTTAGTAGTAATGTCTTCAGAAACTGTTTTGCTTGTGCATGAATGCTAACTTGTCTGCTGTTTAGTTTAACTGTATATTTCGAAATTCAACCTGTTATTTGATCCAAATATTCCGTTTTTCATGCCTAGAGTTAGTAAGTTATTATATCCTATCTTAGTCAGCCTTATTTTAGTTCATTTTGACTAGTTATTTGAAGTTAAAAGTTCGCTGGTTTTATGCATATTTAAATGGCTAATTTCTGGAAGTTCCCATGCTGCTGAGTCCAGCCTGCAGTGCCACTAGTGGCCACTAGCTGGCACTGTTAGACCACACACATACATACTATTGCAACAGACATGTTAAGATAATATCCACCTAGATAAATATAAATACAGAAGAGAGGAATATTTATTTGGAAATTGAACACCTTGTACCCCGTGCTGTGCTGTGCATTTGAAGACAAGTAAATCTTGGTTTGCATATCCAGTTGTCCTGTGTTCTGACCAACACACCAAGGAGACACCCATATCTCATTCCTAATACAGTCCATCTTTCAGTACCTGAGCCACAGCCACTCAACACGGCTTCTCTCCTGTGTGAATGCGCTGGTGTTGTTGGAGAGCACTCTGATGAGTAAAACTCTTCCCACACTGTGAGCAGCAATATGGTTTCTCTCCTGAGTGAATGTGCTAGTGTGTTTGGAGAGCACTCTGACGAGTAAAACTCTTCCCACACTGTGAGCAGTGATACGGCTTCTCTCCTGTGTGAATGCGCTGGTGTATTTGGAGAGCACTCTGCTGAGTAAAACTCTTTTCACACTGTGAGCAGTGATACGGCTTCTCTCCTGTGTGAATGTGCTGGTGTGTCTTGAGTGCATTCTGATGACCAAAACTCTTTCTACAGTCTGAGCAGTGATGAATTTCCTTCTGTATATCATTATGAGAAGTGTCAAAACTGAGAGCATCAGATGATGTTGGCTGACTACTGGAGCATTTGGAGGGGATCTGAAGCTCATATTTAATCTCTCCTGATTCCTGCAGTCTCACATACTCTTCATAGTGGCATCTCTGGATGTGTTTGTCAAGGTAAATTTGAGATGCATAGGAACGAGGACATGTGGAGCAGGAAAAGACCTGCAGCAAAGTCTTCTTTACTTCTGGAGAAGTGAAAGGACAAAAATCAGAAATTGAACATGAAATGTAACAAGATTATAAAATCTAACACTAACCCAATGTAAGGGAGCATTTTTACTGAACCTCAAACATTCAAGATTCTACATGAATCAAGACTGAGACAAAAAAGTTTGAGGACTAACATATAGCAGTCTCTAACTAGGAGTACTGGTACTGTAGATTCAATAAAGGTACTAGAACAGCAGCTATGCACAGCATTGGCCATAGCCCCATGGGTCTGAGCGACCAAGGGGGAGTTGTTGGTTTCTGTTTGATCTAATGTCAAGTCTAGTTAATGGCAAGCCTTGCCTTATTTACAGCTCGTCCAGGATTGTGAAGGAAACTCAGCCCTTGCATTCAAAGATCCAAAAATGGGCCTTATTTATCATGCTGGATATGAATAGATTTATTTGCAAATGGTTTCTAGTAGCATTTACACAAGAAAGTCTGTATTTTTCATATGGATTAGGTTGTCAAGTTTAAAACACATTAATTTCAATAACACACAAATTTAATGAAATTAAAAATTGTGGGATTTTGTGAAACCCAGTTGATTCATATTAATGTAACTGATGAAAGAAAGCCAACATCCAGAAATTAAGACATTAGTCATTTAATTAAATAAAAATGTAGGCGTATAAAAAAGGGACAGACTGCAATGATTCAGATGGCATTCAAGTAGTTCTGCAGTAGTATAGGAATTTCCTTACTGCAGTATTTGAAGAATGCCACGGTGTGGTTTGTAGTAATAAAGCAACCAAACTTCCACCTGTTTAATTATTCATTCATCTGATGCTATTTGTCCCTTAACATGTTGAAGTTCTTCAGCTACAAGAGTTTGAGGAGCTAAAAATAAACATAATTAAAACATTATTTCTCCATGGCATGACTCTTGTGGAATCACTGAATTCCATAAAAATACTAAAAATGTTATTGCTTGTTAAACTGCTTGATAATATAAGCATCATCACATATACTCCTGAAATAAAGCAAATATGTTCCAATTGATTTGTATAATGGTTGATGGGTTTGACTGACATGTGCATTAGCCAATTAACAACTTCGCTTTGTTCAGACATGCTGCATGTGTGTTCAACTAACTTCTCTTCAGCCAGCTGGTTGGATTGCACTGAATGTATTTGTGGCAGCAGGGGCATGGCCAGGGAAGGTGAGTGGCAAAGTCAATGCACCTGTTGTCAATTAAATGTTGTGTGCGTATTTGTTGCAGTGACGGTGGAGGTTAGAAAAGGATCCCTCCTTTTCTAATATCAGCATGATGGAAGAGTGCGAAGAGAAGGGAGCTCTCCCGACCAGAACAAGTGTGTGTTTGTATATGAGCAACGAGCAAGTGAGTGAATGAATTTGAAAAGCAAGGTAAATAGTAAAAATAAAGAAGTGCGTGTGAACATCAGCTCCCGCCTGCCATGCTTCTGTACTCCACCCACATCAGGGACATACTATAGTGGTGCCGAACGTCAGGAGTATGGAAGGGAATCACCACATGCAGTCCTCCCCACTTAAGGATCTCATCCATGCCCTTGTTACCACCCAGCAGAACCAGTATCAAGTGCTGACCGCCTTCCGGAAGGAACAAGAGCAATGCTTTGAATCCTTGATGCTGGCCCAGCAGGAAGATCGCCAGGCATTCTGCTCGTCTTGGCGGGGGCCTGGATTGCCACCGCAGCAGACCCTCCCCACCTCACCCTCACGAAGATGGGCTCACATGATGATCCACAGGCCTTCATCGCTCTCTTCGAGCAAGCTGCTGAAGCATGGGGGTGGCCAATCAAGCGGCATGCCTACTTCCACTACTGACCGGCAAGGTGCAGCTCCCCGTGCAGCAGCTCCCCACCAACAGTTGGCTCATATACTTGGACCTGAAGTGAGCCATCCTGCAGTGTGTCAGCCACGCCCCGGAACATTGTCAGTGCTTCTGGACGCTGACATTGGAGAAGGTCGGCCAGCCGTTTGCATTTGGCCAACAGCTCCAGGACGCCTGCTGGCAGTGGCAGAGGGCAAACAACTGTGATGCTGAGGGGATCATCGACCTGGTGACACTGGAGCACTTCACTGCGAGTCTTCTGGAAGGAACGGCGGAGTGGGTCCAGTGTCATCGCCTGGTGTTACTGGGTCAAGCCATCGAGTTGGCAGAGGACCATCTGGCAGTGGTTCCAGCAGCAGGCCTTTTCTCTTTTTCTCTCTCCTTTCCCCCTCCCTCCTCTTCCCATTCCCACCCCATTCCCCCACTGCGGAGATGGGGGTGGCTCCCCTCCAGCCGGCCCACCGCACCCATGGTGTCTCCCATGTTCTTCTTCCAAGTCTGTCTCTTCTCCACCCCAGGTGAGTGATGCCCATAACATCGGTGCAGAGGGAAAGTCTGGGCTGGTATGCTGGCCAGGCTTGTATGAAATTCTGAATTGAATTGAGAATGACCCCCAAATTCCAATTCAATTCTTGAATTTCAATATGAATTTGAATTGAAATTCAAAACAGGAAGTGGAATTGCAATTCAAATTCGAATTGCAGGAAGTAGAATTGGAATTCCATGAAATTCAAAGAAATTCATGATAATGAAAGTACAGTTAACAATGATTCTGTACAGACTTATATGATTGCAACATGTATTTAATACATACAGTGTGTTAATATAGGGCCTTACCTTATGTCCACAGCACAATTTTTTATATTTTTAACAGAAAATAGGCCCATTTGTACCACAATTTGTCACTACAAATATATACTCCATAAAACTGATCCTTAAAATTGTAAACATTGAAATGGTGTGAAATTAGAAAAGACAAGACTTCGTTTCCCAGAAAGCTTTACTTTATCCTAGTCTTCAAAATGGTTGTCCAAACATTTTGGACATTTTGTTTTGGGTAGACTGTTGTGTACTACCCTATTTAAGGGCTATAGCTGGTTTGTACTTTTGAGTTTTCTGATGACAGCAACATGCAAAATGATAACACAACTAAAAGGACATCTGTGCTCATTCATTTTGGTGAGCCAATTCCTACAACAAATGGAAACCACAGAGCAATCTGCAATCACTGCAGTACTCCAGTCTGTGGTTCCATAAAGGCAACCTCAAATTTCAAACGACACCTCCAGGTAAAGTAACAGATTTGTAATCTTTTAATATATTTTTTATGACCATGACATAATAAGGGGTCTGGGCACATCATTATAGAGAAGCAGAGAATACATAGATGTAACAGTATTGTATTGCAATTTTGCTGACTGGATTTTTTTCAGATTAGATTCAACTTTACTGTCATTCCACATTTAAGGATACAGAGCAAGAGTAAATGCAGTTAACCATCTTATAAGAAGTGCAAAAAGTCACAAGTGCATGTGTACAGAATGTACAGTATTTGCCAACAAATGCAGTATTTACAGAATAGATAAATTTTTACAGCTTGTATGGATAATTATGGCAAGTCATTGTGTGCAGCATATATACAAATAAGTTATGTGAGCAGAATGCACTCAGGACAGTGGGGGAAAGAAGTTTAAATTAGTATGATCAACAGATGGCACTATACATATGGAATTATCAGCATACAGATTACAATATATACAGACACAATTGTGAAATATACAGAATTGTACCATAATATACAGATCCAAAGAATAAAAACTCTTAAACATTGATTGGCTTTTCTGCTTTCAGAAGAAACACCCTGCAGTCTTGGAGATGGGGTCTGCATCCAGCAGTGGCATGAGTCTAATGCCGCTTTTCCACTACAAACGCGGCTGAGCCGTGCCGTGCCGAGTCGAGCTGAGTCGGGCTGAGCGGGGCTATTGAAGTTGCATTTCGACTACAACCGCGCTGAACCGTGCTGGCTGGAAGTGGGTGGACACATTGGGTGGAGTTAGCGAAAGTGGGTGGACGTCACGTGATGTCGTTAAGCAGCGCAAACAGTGACATCAGTGACAGTGGCGGAACAAGTCAGAGCCGGGCTGGGGGCGGGGCAAATGACCGGGCCCTTTATTAAAGCTTATCATAACATCTTTTTAGGTTACAAAATGTCCGCAACTGCGGTGTTTACCAATTTCAACACTACCGGGTGCAACTATGTTATTTAGTACATCAAGTCCTTCAAACGAACATGTAACTCAGAAACAAAAAACATTAGGATACTGTACATGGCTCATAATAAAACATCAATAGCCTATACTGCGCACATTATTTGAAGGGCATACGAATGAGCGCTCAGAGGTTGCAACGGTGACAGGAAGAGTCAGAAATAAAAGGAGGGCGGTGCAAACCTCACTGAATGCACTGTGTTTACCAATTTCAACACTCCGGGGTGCAACTATGTTATTTTGTACATTAAGTCCTTCAAACGAACATGTAACTCAAACAAAAAAACATTCGGCGACATACTGTACATGGCTCATAATAAAACATCAATAGCCTACTGCGCGCATTATTTGAAGGGCATACGACGAGCCTTGCGCTCCGCGAACTCGTCCACGATGCTCTGTATGTCACTGATTCAGTGATCTTTTCAGCGGTAGTCTCACGACCCGAATAGTAAACAATAAACATGGAGGACATGGAGTCGTTAGTGTTGCTGGTCTTGGTGCTGTGGCTTGTTGTCACCGACAACGCGGACAGATACTGGCAAGAGCGTATAGATGAGGCGAGGTGCATAAGGCTTCAGAAATTCTCGTAATTCGTAATTCTTCTTCTTCCGGGTTTGCGGTGTTTACAGATCCCAGCGCGCTCGCGGGGCGTGTGTGGGCATGTGAGGACACTCCTCCTCACCAATCAGTGCACAGGGGAGTGTCTGCTCACGCCCCCAACCTCACTCGGCACGGTTTGGCTCGCTTCAGCCCCACTCCAAAACGGTGCGAGTTTTAGGGGCTAAGCAGGGCTGAAACGAGCTGAGTCGTGCTGGTTTTTGGTAGTCGAAACGCGAGCCGTGTCGGGCTGAAGTGAGCTGAAGCGAGCTGAAGTGAGCTGAAAAAGGGTAGTGGAAAAGGGCCATAACACACCAAGTTCAAGACCATCCATCAACCAAGTGGTCCTCAACCAATACAAATCAAATGGCTCTGACAGATAGCATTGTTAGTCTGATTTCCAATGGCCTCCTCCCCCTCTCTACAGTTGAGCATAAGGACTTCATTGGCATGTTCCAGCTTGCACAACCAGCATTTACAGTGCCTACCCGAAGAGCTCTCAGAGACAGCCTCATACCACAGCGTGCACAATCTGTGAAAGACCATCTCACAAATGCCATGACAAATGCTGGCCATATTTGCCTAACAATTGATTTATGGTCCAACAGATCAATGAGGTCATTTTTAGGAATGACTGGCCATTTCTTTCATGATTACAACCTGCAAAGTGTGATGCTGAGCTGTCAGCTATTTAAAGGTAGGCACACTGCAGAAAATATTTGCCAGGTTTATGATCAAGTACTGCGTAGTTTCAACATTCAGAGCAAAGTGTCTTTCATCATAACGGACAATGCGTCCAACATGATAAAGGCCTTCAGTCTTTTTCCACCAGTGCATGTGAGTGACAGTGAGAGTGATGGAGAAGATGAGGAGGATGATGATGCCAGTGTAGAGGTGGTCAATGTAGAAGAGGAAATGATGTACTTTCCACCTGAGAGACTACCATGTTTTACCCACACTCTCCAATTGGTACTGCACGATGCTTTGGATGATGCTGCTTCCATAAAAAGCCTCCTAGGAAAGGTTCAGAAGTTTGTTGCATTTTGCCACAAATCCACTCATGCTGCAGAGGCCCTGGAGGGAATAATAATAATAATAATAATAATAATAATAATAATAATAATAATAATAATAATAAGTTGAACTTATATAGCGCCTTTCAAGAAACCCAAGGACGCTTTACAATTATAGACAAAAAAAGGAAAAAAAATTATAAAAAATAAAATAAAATAATAAATGAATAAATAATAAAAAGTAAAAAGTCCACCAAGTAGGGTCAGGATGTAATTCACCGAGGTGTAGTAGCCACAGTCCCACCAAAAGGTGCACAAAGACGAGTCCCACATCTCCAGCGCAGCCGCCGCCAGCCACATAGCTCGAACACCACTCCGTGGATCCACAAAGCGAGCAGAGAAGCTCCGCCATGCAGAGCGCTGGTGTGTCCCAAACCGCCTGCACAGCCGCCGCGATGCCACCGAGCAACATCGCTCGGAACATCACGCTAGCATTAAAGCACAGAGCGCTGGACAACCACGAATGCCAAATGAGCAACGAGCTCACTGCAGTCCACAGCTGGGAGCGCAGGCATCACCCACGGCGAACCAAGGCCTGGAGGGAAACCGACGCCCAAAACTGGATCCGGAGCTACACCACCACTGGCGGACAAAACACTCAAACAAACATCAAACTAGACAAACACACAAAGAAAGAAAAAAAATGAAAATTGAAAAAGAAAGAAAAAAAAAAAAAAGGAATACACAAACTTCAACCTGCCAATGCCACACGCTGGAATAGCCAGTTGAAGATGCTTAGGTCAGTTCTTAAAGTTCCAAATGATGTCCTTGCTGAGCTCCACTGCCCAATTCAGCTATCACCATACGAACTTAAAATCATTGAGGAACTCTGTGAGGTTTTAGAACCCTTTGAGGAGGTCACAGACCGCTGTCAGGCAGAGAAAGCTATAACATCAAGCTATGTTATTCCTTGTGTGAGAGGACTGAGACATGCCATTAAAGATGCCAAAATGACTGGGAACAAGAAGTTTCTGTCCACCTTACAAACTGCACTCGAGAGGCAACTTGGAAAATATGAAGATATGGAGTGCTTCCAGATGGCTGCAACTCTTGACCCAAGATTCAAGCTAGACTGGTGTAACGGTGAAGAACAGAACACAATCAGAAACCTCCTCGCTGCAAAAGTTGATTCTGTACGTCCAAAAGCCACTTCTGACATGAATACCCAACCACGCAAACGCCCCAGACTCTTTTCCTACATGGATACCCAAACACCTTCTGTGCCAATTGATGCATCCTCACATGAGCTCCCAGTTTACTTGAGTGCCGCATGTTTGGCAGAGGGTACTAACCCTTTGTTGTTCTGGAAAGAAAACCAAAATCATTTCCAAAACCTTGCTCTACTTGCATGCAAATATCTGGCCATACCTGCTTCCTCTGCAACTGTTGAGAGGATATTTCATGTTGGTGGAAAGATATTCCGACCAGAGCGATGCTGCCTCAATGATAAAATGTTTGAAGAGCTGATGATCATTAAATGCAACACTGTTACCCCATGAAGTAAATAAAATAATAATTGCATTCACCACAGCTTTGTGTTATTTGATTATTTTAAAATGAAAATATTGCTTTTCAATATAAGAATGTATGCTTAATAATAGTCTCTGTATTGCATTTATTGTGTTTCAGATATAATTATTCCAATCTGGAAGAAAAACACATGCTAAGCATCACATTCTCACTGATATGTGGTTAGAATGAATTCTCTGAATTGCAATGAATTTAAAATTCCACTTCCTGTAATTCCAATTCACATTCAATTCCATATCCTCTGGGGGTGGAGCCAATTCAAATTCAATTCAAATTCACTTCCTGAATTGAATTAAATTCTGAATTTTGCACAAGCCTGATGCTGGCGCTGCGGGGAGCTGGGACATCTCCAGAGTCAGTGCTCCACAATGGAGGTGGGAGTTTTGATCTGGATCCCCTACGCGCCAGAGGCCGCCCCCTATCAGGCCAGAGCATATCGTATACTGGGAAGTGTCCAAGGGGATACATCAGACCTCAATCCACCAAAGCCTGGTGCAAGGTGAGGCATTGGGGACAGCACAAGCAGTGAACATTGTGTGCATGCATGGGGATGTTCATAATTATCCTCTAGTGCCGATCCATATTCTATTTCAGGGACAAAAGCATAAAGATGGCAGTTAATCCTCATCTCACCCACCCTCTGATTTTCGGGACTGATTGGCCGGGATTCAGAAATTTAATAGAACACACAATAAGGGGTGGGTCCTGCATCCTACGTCATGGGGGGATCCCGGTGTGGCGTTGACTGGGGAAGCTGTCACAGAGCTGTCTACATCAGTGCGATGCAAAGAGTAAGGAGCAGCTAGCCCCTCCTCCCTCTCTCAGGGATTCCCTTGAGGATTTCCTATTAGAGCAGTCGCAAGACAAGAATTTGCGTCATGCGTTTGACCAAGTGAAAGTAATGGATGGTCAAACTCTCTAGCCAAATATGACACCCTCCTTCCTGTATTTCACTATTAAGGACAGGCTGTATCAAGTGACGCAGGACACTCAAACTGGTGAACAGATAACACCAGTTGTTAATCCCTAAGAGCCATAGGGAACTTGTGTTCCCTGTGGCTCACTTTAATCCCATGGCTGGACACCTAGGACAGGATATAAAACTACCCCGAATAATAGGGTGCATCAGTTGCCCCCTAAAAATGAAAAGTTCCTCCGATCATGATGCATTTTTGTTTTTATGTTCCTTTTGGGAAGAAAACACACTGGGTGAAATATTTTGACAAAATTCAAAAGTTTAATGGTGGCACCAGGAGCTCAAAGTTATGAAAAAGCTGCTATTTTATGACTTTTATGACAAAATTTCGATCACTTTTCATGGAACATTATGGCACCTTATAGAGTATACCAAATATCTTAGATACACATTTTTAGTACATATTCTAAATATATTATCAAGCACAGTTTGAGTTTTAGCTGTTCATTGAGTCATTGTTCAACTACTTTTAAACAATACAAATATATTATGAATCACATTAATGCTTCTCAATCCCTTGCAAAGGTTCTTAACATGATCTCTGGGTCACAAGAAATCAATAAATGGAGTCCAACATTGTGACTCAAACCCTACGCGAAAACATAAAATAAGCGTTTTTTGGCAAAAAATGAACCTCATAGTGCCACCATTAGACTTTTGAATATGGTCAAAAAATTTTACAGGATGTCTTTATTAGTGAAAAGGAACACCCAAACAAAAATGCATCAGATTTTATGAAAGTGAGGGCAACTGATGCACCCTACCGAATAATGGTGCGTTCTACTGGCCAGAGGTTTGCGGGGACGTTCGTTGGTGGTGTGCGGCATGTCACGAATGCCAATTAGTAAATCTCATGGCCACTCCAAAAGTGCCTTTGCGCCTGCTCCCTCTAATCAAGACCCCATTCGAGAGAATTGGTATGGATCTCGTCAGGCCATTAGATCAGTCAGTACAAGTATATTGCTTTATTTTAGTTCTGGTGGACTATGCAACACAATATCCAGAAGCAGGCCATGCTCCGCACCGTGTGCAGAGGCATGCAGTGTTGCGGAAGCACTCTTCCGTGTTCTTTCCCGGGTCAGGATTCCTCAAGAAATCCTGACAGACCAAGGCACTATGCTTATGTCACACACACTTTGTGAGCTGTAGGGAATTAAATCTCTCCACACCAGCATCCATCACCCACAAACAGATGATTTAGTAGGGTTTGGAAGTTTGTAAGCGAAGATGCATGTAATTGGGATAAATGGCTCCAGCCCCTGTTATTCGCAGTACGAGGAGTCTCACAAGCCTCCATGGGGTTTTCACCATTTGAATTACCGTCGGGGGCAGGCCAATGTGCCCTCATTGACGCGGCAAGCACGCGGTATCGACGCGGTACGTACCGCATCTGTTTTGAACTGAGCTGCAATGTACCCAAACGACCACCAGGTAGCACTTGGGAGCACTCGCCCCAGATAGCAAAATCCTCCGGCCCCCCTCTACTCGCGGGGTAGCCTATTTGCATATGAATAGTAGCGAAACTGCTGCATCAGTGGGTAGCCTATTTGCATATGAATAGCAGCGAAACCGCGCGTGGTCCGAGAATTGCCTGGCTTGCCTCGAATTTCCTCACTCAGTATTGGATGAAAACACTACTTTTAAACCAAAGAAATCACTCGTGATTGGTTGGCAGATGCCACTAGGCCTAGGCTATTGGTTACCCTGGGTCATCATAACCACAACCTATATATATATATATATATATATATATATATATATACGGTATATATATCTGTTGTGGTTATGATTAGCTATGATGCTGTATATTCATGTCATTGTTATCCTATCAATGACACATTTATTGAGGAAGGAAAATTTGCAAGGAACGTTGTATCAAACAAGAGCTTTATTTTCAAAATCAGAGGAAGTACAAGACGTTGAACAAAATGGCAGCATTCAGTCAAAGACAAACAGTAGTTGCCTATACATTCTCTAGTGCAAGAGAGATGTGTAGGATACAAAACTAAACAAAAGCAAATAAGCACCGTATTTTAGTCCTACAGCTCCATGAAGTGCATGCTTGCGGTCTCTGAGCTGTGGGGAGCAGGCGGCATCGGACCGACATGCAGTCGTCTGTGGTGGGTTGCCCTGTACTTTGGATCTGCCTCAAGCCTTGATTGCAGCGTACCGGTAGCACATATGGCCCTTTTCCACTACCCTTTTTCAGCTCGCTTCAGCTCACTTCAGCCCGACACGGCTCGTGTTTCGACTACCTTAAAACAGCACGACTCAGCTCGCTTCAGCCCTGCTTAGCCCCCAAAACTCGCACGGTTTTGGAGTGGGGCTGAAGCGAGCCAAACCAAGCTGAGTGAGGCTGGGGGCATGAGCAGACACTCCCCTGTGCACTGATTGGTGAGGAGGAGTGTCCTCACACGCCCCGCGAGCAGGCTGAGATCTGTAAACCCGGAAGAAGGAGAATTACGAATTACGAGAATTTCTGAAGCCTTATGCGCCTCGTCTCATCTATACGCTCTTGCCAGTATCTGTTGGCGTTGTCGGTGACAACAAGCCACAGCACCAAGACCAGCAACACTAACGACACCATGTCCTCCATGTTTATTGTTTACTATCCGGGCTGTGAGACTACCGCTTAAAAGATCACTGATGTCACTGTTTGCGCCGCTTAACGACATCACGTGACGTCCACCCACTTTCGCTAACTCCACCCAATGTGTCCACCCACTTCCAGCCAGCACGGTTCAGCGCGGTTGTAGTCGAAATGCAACTCCAACAGCCCCGCTCAGCTCGACTCAGCCCAACTCAGCACGGCATGGCTCAGCCGCGTTTGTAGTGGAAAAGCGGCAATAGTTCGCTGAGCTCCGGGTTACGGGATGGCGGAGGCTTAACGATCCACCCAGACACCCCATCCACCACCCCATTTTCCTCATCCGACATCAGGTCTACGGTAGCACACTACCATACATCCATCTCGTCCATAGCAAGGACACCTCGTCTCGCGTCAAACAGCTGTAAAAACGATCGATAAAGAGAATAAGTACTGAGCAATGCACTGCGTATGGACACAACACATGAAAAACACTGAAAAAAAAGTCACATTGACCAAAACTGAAAAATCTTACCCTCTTTCTTCTGGATCGACTACGAGCCGGCTACTTCATTGCTTCCACCTGCAACGAAAGATCAGGCTGCTGGTATCTGTAGCTCCTGCGTAAGGTTTCGTAATACATCTTGCAGGCAGCTAGAAAAACAAATGAGAGTACGATTAACAACGTAGCAGTAGGCTAAGCTTAATAAGGGAAAGGAAGAAGGGAAGTGTAGACAGCAGAGAAAGGACAGTATAGGCTACCATAATATTTAGTGAAATAGTTGTTACTTACACCCAATGTTGTCTTTGTCAGCATCATGAAGATTTGGATTTGTCGACAAAGCCCGCACTAAATAGCTTGTCACGGCTTCGTTATGAGGCAAAGTTAGTCTGTGAAAACAAGATGGCTACATTTAGGATCAGGCTAGGATCTGCATCTATTAACGTATCTCATACAGAATGAAAGCATATTCTTTAAATCTTACCCTTGCGCCGGCTCGTATCGCCTAGTGTTTGTCTCCGAGTTGTGAAGACGGCATACTGTTTCCTGTGAAAAGAACAAAACAACATTTTTAAGTCACTTGCCCCTCATAGCTAGCTACTGGCTACTTTTAGCTTGGGCTAGCTGCTATGCTTACTTTTAGGCTATTTAGCTTAGCTAGCAGACACCGGACAAATTCTTACCGCAATCATGGGACTCTGCACCCGTCTTTTCTTCCTGGAGTTTGCGTTTTCCCCAAAGTTACGTCCATCCAAAGCAGTCAATCTGTCTTCCACGGTGTTGAATCTGTCGTCCATAGAGTTGAATCTGTCGGTTACGAACGTAATCAGCTCTGCAATCTGACGAGACAACCCACTGAGAGCAGACAGCAGTTTTCTCTCATCGGTCTGCGGACTTCCCGACACAGGTCCATCGCGTCCAGACACAGGAGTCGACGGAGAGTAGAACGTGAGGCGCTGTCCAGCCATTGAAGATCACCAAGCAGCAAAAATCCCAGAAACCAAGAGAAAGTTCCGGAGCACATGAAAACTACGGTACCTGGTAAGCTACGGTACACCTGTTTATACTGTATGAGCCACGCCCATGACCGCCTGGTCCTGGTCCAATCACATGCGAGGTTATTGTTATACGGTACATGCTCGCATGTTTGTGATATAAACCATTTTGGATATTTTTGAATATAGAAGTATGAAGTTCCTGCTTACTGACTGAATTAAATAATTCAATTATAAGTAATTTCAAGATTCCCCTGAAATAAACACAGAGGCCACAGATTAGGCTTCTTTTAACAGCAGTTTGAGATGCATATGATTTTTTTAAACTATAGTTTCACAATCTTTTCATACTCAAATGGTCATGTTAACGATGGCCTATTCACAGTGTTCAAACTATGCCGATATTTTCGGGGGGGTCCCTTTTTTTCCCTGGGGGGGGGGGGGGGGGGGTGCTTGTGCTTGCGCTTGTCTCAGAGTGCGGATCTCCAAACACATGAGAAGCCTATCTTACGCACATATCACGCGGAATCCACACCTCCACACACGCATCGCGTCTGAAGTCATAACTCATCAGGGGAAATCATGTCCGCATTGGCATGTTCAAAAAACAACCTCGCATCAACAATGATATCAACGGGAACATTACCAATGGTAACAATGGGAAAATTCTGGGGACACAAACTAGTAGAAAGGAAGTGTGTTGGCACTGTTGGCACACTTCCTTTCTATGAGTTTGTGTCCCCAACCTGGCAGCAGCAGTCATTGTCATATCGGTTTATTTTATCTTTGATGTGAACACAACACTTCGGATATGCAAATGCTTCCCGTTACACACGATTGCTATGTCAATAAACATCATTTTGCCAATATTTTAGAGACCCCCCCAACATTTCCCAAATCATGTTTTCAAGGGATCTCATGTCTGTTTCAGGGGATCTCGGATCCCCCGAGTACCCCCGTAGTTCGAACGGTGCCTATTCACTCTGCCATGGACATATTCATGCACTGACTGTGGTCATTTGACTGGTCTCATACTAAAATGGCCATGCTAATGATGGCCTATTCACTCTGACATGGACATATTCATGCACTGAGTATGGTCGTTTGAGGTGTCGAATGTGGGCATTTGCATGCATTGTAATTTATTGCATGGATATGAATTTAAATGTGTGTTTTACATTTGCATAGGATGAGTATGTGACTGAAGAGGGGGAAAGCCTTGCTGAGGAGCAGAGTGAAGCCTGTCCAGACATACAAGATGGAGAGGGGCATGGAAGTGATCAGTCCAGAAGTGAAAAACCAGAAGACTTGATGAAATTTCTGGCCATGATGCTTTTGTCATGGCAATCAGCCTTCAAGATTTCTGATAACGCCATCACATCGCTTCTTCTGTGCATCAAACAGTTTGTGTGGATACTTGGAAATGTTCTCTGTGTTAATTCCTTCACTGCCTTTTCCATCAATATTCCAGCAATATACAGGTTTTGTACTGTTGCTATTATTGATAGACAATAACCAAGCGAAACCAAGTCCTTGGCTGCTACTTTCACAGTACACTGTTGAAACACATTATTGTTGCATTCATGTCTTTATTTTTAGTTCTAGTAAAAGTTTTTCATCTCACTGTGTACTATGTATGGCTTAAATGACAATAAACCTTCTTGACTTGACTTGTGTGCAGCAACTCAGTTTTAAAAAGCTTACAATTCTCAATTCTTACAATTAAGTTAATACCTTTTAGTAAAATGTTACCTGGGAACTCCCCCTGCTATCCTGATTTGCATTTGTATAGCCTTCCCTAGGCTTAGGGGAAGGGGGGTCATGGGGGAGAAATGCCAAAGCAAGTTACACTTCCATTTCCGACAATTCACGGCAGTTTTCAGTGTTGCCTGCAAATTGCTGTAAATTGTCATAAACCTGAAATTCCACAGAAATCTACAGTCCCGTTTGCTCCCGTAAATCCCACTTTTCATGCAGTGTCATTTCTGCCGCGCATTAAGCTGGAATGCTGAGAAATTAAATGAAATGTCACTGCATGATAACTAGGCTATGTGTTTAAATTCCACTTGTGCAAAAATGCTCAGCCTTCGTCCCAACAGTTTAGTAGCCTATCTTAACTTTTGTCATTAGATGTGTAAAATAGCGTAAATTATAAACCAAGTTTCACTAGTTCTCCCTTGAGTGCTTGGTGTACAGTAAGCATGTTTGGCATGTCAGCTGGCCTCGGTACCTGGATGCTTTCAGCGGAGATCATACGGGATGAGATCCGCTTCACACACACCCTATAGAGGAATTGCAGCTGGGTGCTCTAGTGAAATGGAGGAGAAGGGGGAGGTGGTGGGACAATTCGAGAAGCCTTCGCGCATGACAGGTGAAAGGAGCAGGAGGGATTAAATCTCCGGGAAGGCGGGAACAGGTAATGACAGCTGTCAATCACTCCGCAGGCTTCCTCCCGAACTACGTTTATACAAACAACATTTATTTTAAATACCGAAATCACGCACAGCCACTTCACCTCTCTAACTTAAATCCTGGAAGTGTGCTAGAGAATACTGTGCAGTTTAATGATCTCGTTATCAGCTGAATCGGCATGCGCTAGAATATTAATGTTATAAATTAAGTTGGGATATTTATTAATAACTAACATAACCAGACGAACTGTCTTCACCTACAAAACAACAGCAGTGTCTGTACAAAAAATTAAGTGACGGGGCATGCCAAACAAACTGTGCAATTGCAATTTTTTTTTAACAGCTGCATGGAGGAAAGGAGGTGAGAGGAGAAATTGGCGCATCTGCTCAAGTTTGTGGCGTGCAATTATCAACTCGTATGTGTTCAATTGTCTCTGTTATTAGTTAGCAATAGAGGTAATTTGCTATCACCAAATCGCCGATTATCAACGAAAGGAGAGGGAGAGATGGCGGGCGCACATGTTTTGGCGGCCACTGACAAAGCCTACTTCAGTGTTATGCTGCCCCCATGGCTGCAAGTTGTAACTGCACCCTTACTGCAGTTTACCGCGAGGGCCCCTACCGTTCTGCGGCAGACAGGCGAGCATTCTGAGTCACTAGTGTATTATATGGGCGAAAGCCATGCAGCATTTTGGATGTGCTGCAGGAAAACTGGGAGGAGGGACTTTCAACCAGCAAGAACGAAATTCAGTACGTTCTTGACCTGCACACAAAGCTCCACACCCTCACATATTTAACCCAGGAACCTTGGGGAGTTCACTCCGGGAAACAAAGTACTCATGTTATTGCCCACTTCAAGCTCCAAATTAGTTGCCAAATGGCAAGGGCTCTTCGAGATCACACAGCAAATCGGGGACATTGACTATGAGGTGAAGCGAATGGATCAGGGCAGGGCTCTGCAAATATACCACTTCAACCACTTAAAACATTGGAACGAGGGGGTCCCTGTGGCGTTGGCATTGGTACTTCCAGAGAAGCTGGGATCGGAGGTAAAAACAACCAAACCAACAACCCAAACCACTCCAGTCCCTTGTGGAGACCACCTCTCACCGGCCCAACTCACAGAGGTTGCCAAGTTGCAAAGAGTTATCCAACGTGTTCTTGCCCCTTCCCGGCTGCACCCACCTCATAGAACACCACATTGAGATGTCCCCAGGGGTGGTGGTGCATAGCCACCCTTACCCGAACACAGAAAAAGGTGGTTTGGGATAAACTCAAGGCCATGCTCAACATAGGCATAATCAAGGAGTCACACAATGACTGGAGCAGCCCGGTGGGCCTGGTGCCCAAGACCGATAGGTCGGTCCGGTTCTGTGTAGACTACAGAAAAGTCAACACGGTGTCTAAATTCGATGCATACCCAATGCCTCGCATTGATAAGTTGCTCGATTGGTTAGGTGCTGCTCGCTTTTATTCGACACTGGATTTATCAAAGGGATATTGTCAGATCCCCTTGACTCTTCTATACAGAGAGAAAACAGCCTTTTCCACACCATTTGGATTACACCAGTTTGTCATACTTTCTTTTGGGTTATTTGGGGCTCCTGCTACGTTCCAGTGGCTCATGGACAAGATCCTCCGTCCCCATGCCGCGTATGCAGCAATGTACCTGATTGACATTATGATACGTATACAGCAATGATTGGCAGCGGCACCTTGAACACTTTAGGGCCGTCCTAGACTTGCTGAGACGTGCGGGGCTCAGAGCTAACCTGAAAGCATGTGCAATTGGGTGAGTGGAAGTATGGTATCTGGGTTTCCACTTGAGGTCATGGGCAGGTGCATCCCCAAATTGACAAAACTGCAGCGATTGCAGCCTGCCCAAGATTGAAAATGGAGTGAGGCTGTTTCTGGGGCTGGCTGGCTACTATCATAGGTTCATACCTCATTATTTGGACATCACCAGCCTGCTGACTGATCTCACTAGAAAGGGAGCACCAGATCTGGTCCAGTGGACGGAACAGTGCCAACAGGCTTTCAACCAAGGTAAAAGCTGCACTGTGTGGGGGGCCACTTTTACACTCCCTTGACTTCTCTCTCCCTTTTATTTTGCAGATGGATACATTGGACAGAGGGCTGGGGGCTGTTTTGTCCCAGGAGGTGGAGGGCGAGGAACATCCCGTGCTGTACATCATGAACCACGCCAATGCGCGGATCACCTGTTGGTATATCGCCCTCTAGCCTTTTAAATTCAAGGTAGTCCACAGGCGCAGATGGTGGTGGCGGAATTCCTATCCTGTCGGGGGTTATGTGGCAGTGGGGGCCTGGCCTAGCGTCAGTTTGTGAATGGAGGGTGGGGCCAAGGAAAGTGAGTGGCAAAGTCAATGCACCTGTTGTCAATTAATGTTGTGTGTGTGTGTTTGTTGCAGTGATAGTGGAGGTTAGAAAAGGAGGGAGAGAGAAGAGAAGGGTGCTTTCCCAACCAGAACATGTGTGTGTCTGTGTGTGAGCAGCGAGTGAGTGAATGAAGCTGAAAAGCAACGGAAATAGTAAAAATAAAGTGTGTGAGAACATCAGCTCCTCCATGCCATGCTTCTGTACTCCACCCACATCAGGGACATATTACAGTATCATAATGTGTCCCTTCCCCCCTGTTTCTGTAATATGGGGAGGTCTGACAGCATTATCCGATATTGTATGTTTCCTGTGACAGGGCCTTTTTTTTCCCCCTTGATTTCTCCCCAGTCTTCTCCCTAATTTAGCCATAGTCAATTCCCACCCATCAGACTGCTCTCCAGTATCACATAACAGCTACCAACCAGGGAGGGCCATCACGTGCTTCCTCTGAGATAAGTAATACCAGTTGACCAGCTGACCGCATATTTTACTCATACAATGTCAGGGGGGAGAAAGCACACTCGGAGGAAAACCCAATCCACTCAATTTCTATTAATATGTGCTCTCACACACACACCCATGACTGGCTAGTATAACTGACAGGGCAGGGAAGAGACAGCATACCATCTCTACCTCCCTGAGAGCCCAGACAATTTTGCTCTCTTGAGCTCCCAACCACAGATGACTGTGGCATCATCAGGAATTGAAAGTGGCAATATCTGGATTATGGGGAGGATGATGGGGGCAACAGTTTTCTGCTGTACCACTTGGGATCCACAGGCCACGCATTTTACGCTACTTCTGGTTAAACTGTGCCTGATGAATAAAACTGCAACAGTATTTTGTGGTTTACTATATAGTCAGTTTCGCAATAGCAGGATATTGCAGTGGGGTGACTTTACCCTCTCTGGTTGGTTACTTTTCCAGAAAAGGTAAAAATCAGATCAGAGACTTGGAGAAAGCATGGCAGAGATATCAATGACAGCAAGAAGATAAAGTTTTTCCAACAAATGAGGAACTGTAAAATCAAAATCACTAAAACGGCCCAAGAGCTGGTGTATTTCTCACCTCATCCAATTCACATGCATCTCTCTTTTGGCATCAATGTATTCTTCACATTGCATGCTTCTGTATACCTGGAGAAAAATACCACATTTATATTTTCTTTACTAAAATCAATCTATGCCTTTAAATGAGGTATACAGAAACAAGAAAGATGGCTCATGCCAATATTATTAAGCCTCATGAAGGCTGAATTAAAAGGTTCTTGACTGTATCTTAAGATTCACAAAACAGCTGGCAAGCTCCAAGATGAATTTAGTAACTATAGGAAAATGCAGGCAAGGCTTTATCAGAATTTAGGCAAAGGAAAGGTTTCTTATAAAAGGCTTTAAGTCTGACATGGCAAAGCTGTGCTGTGAATCAGACCTCTCTGATACACATCTGTCCCTTGTGTTTTGGTCTCTAAACAGAAAGCTACAAAAATGCACAATTTTAAAGTCAGTTCTGTCACTAAATGGGTTTTATACAAAATATTTTGGATTTGTACAAGTAATATTTATTTACCATAAGTGTTTGGGAGCTAATGTTGTTTTAGTTCAGTGTAGTAGTGTTCATTTTTAATTTAAAGAATTTTAAAATTTACTTTTAGTCTTAGTCATGTCCTGAAAATTGTAGTTACATTTATTTTATTTTTTTTTTTTTTTGGGGGGGGGGTCAAGATTTAATCTTGACAACCTTGGAACACTTTATTGGTCAGGGCATAATGAACAGAGATTTTGTTTTGCTGTCTTTTTACCAGCCCTCTCTGTGGGCCTGTCATTTCAGGATCATGTGGCAGCATGCGTGTGTTCTCACTGGTCAAATCACAACCATGCTAGTTAATGTGCATTAACATTCTACTCTAATGCAAAAACAGTGCGTAGCAATGAAACAAAATCCATGAACAAAAAAAAAAGGTCAAAAATTAAAGGAGGGGCCAAAAATATGAGGGAAAAAAAGCAGGCATTAGAGACATAGGCTTACAAATGTAAATTAAAAAAAAACAAAAATCAACATACTGTTTGGCCATCAGCATCCTGAATTGGCCAACAATGCTATTTTCGAGGAGCAGAATGAAAAGCTTAAGATGGACATTAAAACATAGCTATAGGCTAGGCTGCATCTTCATTTAAAACTGCTGGAACTTGCCCAACCATAACTGACTGTCATACAGTATGTACCAGAGGTTTTCAAGCTTGCTGGGGCAGAAGCACATCAAAGGTCAAACCAGAACATCAAGGCACACCAAATTAAAGTCGGTTATCAATTATGAAGAATGTTACACATATTATGATGATAGGCTAGAAGGTCATTCACAAGGTTTGACCCAGATTGCATGACAGCAGACTGTCAATTATTAAACAGATAGGTAAATCAGACAGGTAATTTTATAATGTATTAAAAATGTGAGGCAACGCTCATTACAGTGTTTTCCATGAGTTACCTAGATCATGGTGGCAGAAGCATTTTCAGAACACACCACCATTTGATTTGAGACTGATAACATTAACTTTACAGTATCTACTACAGTCATCCACAAGTCCAAACACAATACCATGGTTATCAATTTAAGAGCGCAAACAGATAACATCAATGCAGAAGTTTGCATTGATAATTATTCAAACTTTAGCTTAGTTAGGGAACATTAACAGCAGAATGTCAGAGTCTCATCTCCTTGCTTTAAAACAACGAGCTGTTGAATTTGTAAAGGTTTAGCTTATTTGAGTAAGAAAAGCTGCTTACACATCTGGTAGCATGTATTCATCATTCAAAATACAAGCACATGCTCTAACCAAAGTTCAAAATAGGTTTATTTTTGGCTAAACTGAAATTATTCTGCATGTTCTCTATTCAATATTTTCTAAAAAAAAAAAAACGATTAAACATAGGTAACCACTTCTGCTTCCTTCCTTTGAGGGCTGAAATGTATGCTCTAGTCATTTTTTAACCATTTATGAACTGTTAAACGCCTTAACCATGATTTGCGGGTGTGACCTTTTTGCTGTGGCATTACCAACCAGTGTGTTTATGCTTAAATTACTAAAGCACAAAATTGTTTTGAGCAAGTTCTTCATAGAGCTAAACTATTAATTTTGCTCTCAAAGTGCACCAGTTTGATACATTTAACTTTAAAATAAACAAAATTATCTTACAAGGGAGCATGCCCCCAAGTGAGGTCCACTGACCATAGTTTCACAAAATCCTGAGGGAAACATACAGTGGTAAACCCTTTAGAATTTTCTATATTTCTACATAAATATTACCTAAAACATCATCAGAATTTCACACAAGTCCTAAAAGTAGATAAGAAGAACCCAGTTAAACAAATGAAACAAAAATATTATACTTGGTCATTTATTTATTTATTGAGGAAAATGATCCAATATTACATATCTGTGAGTGGGAAAAGTATGTAAACCTCTAGGATTAGCAGTTAATTTGAAGGTGAAATTAGAGTCAGGTGTTTTCAATCAATGGGATGACAATCAGGTGTGAGTGGGCACCCTGTTTTATTTAAAGAACAGGGATCTATCAAAGTCTGATCTTCACAACATATGTTTGTGGAAGTGTATCATGGCACGAACAAAAGAGATTTCTGAGGACCTCAGAAAAAGCGCTGTTGATGCTCATCAGGCTGGAAAAGGTTACAAAACCATTTCTAAAGAGTTTGGACTCCACCAATCCACAGTCAGACAGATTATGTACAAATTGAGGAAATTTAAGACCATTGTTACCCTCCCCAGGAGTGGTCAACCAACAAAGATCACTCCAAGAGCAAGGCATGTAATAGTCAGTGAGGTCACAAAGGACCCCTGGGTAACTTCTAAGCAACTGAAGGCCTCTCTCATATTGGCTAATGTTAATGTTCATGAGTCCACCATCAGGAGAACACTTGAACAACAATGGTGTGCATGGCAGGGTTGCAAGGAGAAAGCCACTGCTCGTCAAAAAAAACACTGCTGCTAGTTTGCAGTTTGCTAAAGATCACGTGGACAAGCCAGAAGGCTATTGGAAAATGTTTTGTGGTCGGATGAGACCAAAATAGAATTTTTTGGTTTAAATGAGAAGCGTTATGTTTGGAGAAAGGAAAACACTGCATTCTAGCATAAGAACCTTATCCCATCTGTGAAACATGGTGGTGGTAGTATCATGGTTTGGGCCTGTTTTGCTGCATCTGGGCCAGGATGGCTTGCCATCATTGATGGAACAATGAATTCTGAATTATACCAGCGAATTCTAACAGAAAATGTCAGGACATCTGTCCATGAACTGAATCTCAAGAGAAGTTGGGTCATGCAGCAAGACAATGATCCTAAGCACACAAGTCGTTCTACCAAAGAAAAGAGAATAAAGTGAATATTTTGGAATGGCCAAGTCAATGTCCTGACCTTTATCCAATCTAAATGTTGTGGAAGGACCTGAAGTGAGCAGTTCATGTAAGGAAACCCACCAACATCCCAGAGTTAAAGCTGTTGTGTATGGAGGAATGGGCTAAAATTCCTCCAAGCCGGTGTGCAGGACCGATCAACAGTTACTGGAAACGTTTAGTTGCAGTTATTCCTGCACAAGGGGGTCACACCAGATACTGAAAGCAAACTTTCACATACTTTTGCCACTCACAGATATGTAATATTGGATCATTTTTCTCAACAAATAAATGACCAAGTATAATATGTTTCTCTCATTTGTTTAACTGGGTTCTCTTTATCTACTTTTAGGACTTGTGTGAAAATCTGATCATGTTTTAGGGCATATTTATGCAGAAATATAGAAAATTCTAAAGGGTTCATAAACTTTCAAGCACCACTGTAGTTATTCTATCTGTCTTTTTTTTAATAAATACTGTCAGTGGAACACCTATCTGTTCTCTTGCAAGTTAGGGTATCTGTGAAAGAAATCCCTCTCAACTCAAAATGTAAAAGTAGATGACCGTGATTGTGCAACATATCCTCGGAGCATGTTGATGGGGAGTGAACTAATGTGGCAAGTGTGTGTGGAAGGAGGATTCATGAGACAGAAATCTCCACTTTTGAATATATCTGTCATTGCACATTGTACAATGAAATTGGATGCCATCCTACCAGTGCAACATCTGCTTATTAAAAATAATAAATAAATAAATAAATAAAATCAATAAATCTCATCTCATTATCTCTAGCCGCTTTATCCTTCTACAGGGTTGCAGGCAAGCTGGAGCCTATCCCAGCTGACTACGGGCGAAAGGCGGGGTACACCCTGGACAAGTCGCCAGGTCATCACAGGGCCGACACATAGACACAGACAACCATTCACACTCACATTCACACCTACGGTCAATTTAGAGTCACCAGTTAACCTAACCTGCATGTCTTTGGACTGTGGGGGAAACCGGAGCACCCGGAGGAAACCCACACAGACACGTGGAGAACATGCAAACTCCACACAGAAAGGCCCTCACTGGCCACAGGGCTCGAACCTGGACCTTCTTGCTGTGAGGCGACAGCGCTAACCACTACACCACCGTGCCGCCCCCATATAATATATATTAACTCAAACTCTAAAAAAAGACATTGACGTTGCTGTATTTAATTGCATGATCCCTTTAAAACAAGCAGTGTTTAGTGCAATTATGGCTCTTGGGTAGAAGCTCTTTCAGTCTATAGACCCCTTGCACTAACATCACATTTACGTTAGCAACCACCGCTACCCTATACTGGGGGACAAGCGAACTTTGTTTACATACTGAAGCCAAGAAAAGATGTCTGGCATCTGTTGCTGTTGTCCAAAGAAAACTACAGTGAAAAAAAAGCTCTACTACGAGATTACTTGGATATTCTTAGTCAGAAAGAAGTGTAAGATAGATACACGTGGAAATTGGAGTTTATTAGCAATTATGATCCTTACAAAATTCCTCAAAACGACTGAAGTGACGGTGTAGATTTGTGGGCTAGCATTAGCTACATGTTGGAACATACTTTCTTTTTCCCCCTGAAGAGTCCCTACATGAAAGACCAGTTTAAAAAAAATACAAAAGCAAGAAAACCTTTGTGCAAAGACTTTTTCCTGACATCGGCTTTTGGGAACAGAATGTTGCAAAAGCCAAAGCATTTACTCTCAAAGGACTCTGACCTGAACTGTGGATTATATCTTATTCACACCCCTCCATGTCTCAACAATCCCAAGGACATCTAGGTATAGAGCTATTTGCACTCCAGTGATACTTATTGTTAAAACAATATCTGAAGTGCTATTATTTGTAAAATAACAAAACATCTTGCTCTAGACTTTCAAACAATATTCTAAGATTTTTTTTTAATTTTATCTAATAGTGGATGGTACAATAATTACAAACACTAACAGACTCAGCACATTCCAATTGTACCTATCGTTAAATATAATCTATAAATCACCCTTGTAATGATAATTTTAATAAACGGTTAATGTTCAGTTCCCGCCTCATTTATTTTCTATTCAAAGGCACAGCCGAGTCACACAGGCTGATAAGTGTAAAGGACGGTAACAATTTTATCCAAAACAGTTTTTCCTGTCTCAGTTGATTTATTTCCATTTCACATGTATGCAGCAGTTCTAAAGTTAAGTACGTTTGTGTAGAACTCTCTCTAACTGTAGGTTCATTACGACACTCTGACTCCAGGGTGACATTTTGCACAGGACTAGGTTCCTTTGATAACAGAAGCAAAGCTTCAGTGCTCTCTGCTCTTAATCTGTTCTATTCTTTCAGGATATGTCTGGCACGTTGCTCCCTGTTGGATTTTTTACCAAATTATGTCCGGATTGTTTGCTTGGTGCCCAGTCTGGGTTTTCTGTGTCGAATAAAGAAGCCGCTTCACCTGTAAGAAAATCAAACCACTTTCATGAAGAAGCTAACTTGAATTCAAGCAGAAAAAAATAAAATGAGAATCTTAAGCAAACTCTTCCATACTCACTTTTAACTTTCTATTTTTTTAAATACATTTTAAAACACAATCACGAATTTCTCTGGAGTTTTCAGGCTTAGCTCCTCTCATCGTATTCTGTTTAACCATTCATATCTTCATTGTTCTTGAAGCATTTGCTTCTCTTTGTTAACATTTTTGTCAATAGCGGGGAGACTGTAATAACTTATCTATTTCTCTATTTGAACAACCAAATATAGCAGCTAGTGGCAATAAAGGGCCCTCGCACTCCAGGCCAAGCCTCTATCCCTGAATCACAGTGGCCAGGACTGATGTGTGCTCCAAATTTCATGAGTCAGAGTTTTTGACAATGGAATCATTACTGTCCAGGGCCAAATGGCAGCGCTACATGAGAGACTCACTTTGGGCATGGGGATATCATCAGAACCCTGATGTCTTATAATCTGTGAAGTATTAGCTACATCAGGCAATGCATGGCGAATTTATAACACACTTCCCGTTTGCATGGCGAAACATACAAATTTATTGGTTCGCCTTTTCAACATTGTGCCAAATACCACAAATCCTGTTGCAAGTCAGTTGGCTAAAGCAATGTGTATTTCACTTTTGTTCATCTTGGGGCATCCCACACACCTACCAATTCTGACATGGATAGGTGAAACTATATACCGGGCAGAAGTCTCAATGACATGTGGGGGCACTATGGAGTCCCCTGAACACACCCGGGATCAAGCCTCTATCCCTGAGTAGCGGTGGCCAGGACTGATGCGAGTACCAAATTTCATGAGTCAAAGTTTTTATTAGGCAACGGAATCATTACTGTCCAGATCCAAATGGTGGCGTGATACCAGAGGGCCAAATTGGGCATGTGGATATCATCAGAACCATCATATCCTATAACCTGTGAATTTTTAGCCATATCAGGCAATGCATGGTGAATTTATGACGATTCCTGTTTGTGTGACATAAATTTATTGGTACGCCATTTCAAGGAATGGAAAATGCAACATAAATGCATGCATGGGTTGGTAGCTTGTAATATTGAGAGCCTGTAAGAAAAGTTTCAGGCATGTTTGACCATTTATGAGAAAGTTGTGAGCATTTTGTATCACTGCTCTAATGCCACCAGTAGGCTGCCATGTTGCCTGTTGGAAGGGCGATGCATGACGTCACTTGGGTGCAAGGCTGAGTGTCACTCTTTGGTACTAAAGGGGCAAAGTGAAAGTTCTACTAAGATGACTGTCAATTTTTTCACTGTACATCTGAAATTGCGTATTAATGAGATGCAACCCTGACTTACAGACAAACCCAAACTCTTTACCTGTAAAATGAGGCTGAAACTATGCGTTATAATCACACTTGTACAGAAAAAGGCGGAAATATTGCCGAGCTACTTTCCGAATGGTTTCCGTAAAGTGTGACATCACTTACAGTACACAACCATATTCGACAAAATGGACCACAGTGCCAGCGACATTTCTTCACTGATTTCCTAGAGTATTTCGGACAATGACACGGATAGTGATGATGATCATAATAAACAAGTATTACCCCATCAATTGGTTACACACAAGTGAACAATATAGAGTTATTGTTTTATTATAGAGTTGGTTTAGTTAGTTATTACTGAGGCTTTTTTGACAACACTAAATCAAAGCAAGGCACCCATCATAAAACAAACATTAAGCTGCTTAGCTGCATCAGCAATTATTACATTTATGCCCAAAGTAACTCAAAATAACATCATGCTTAATAAAAAGTTAGGGAAGCTATAAAAAAAGTGTTTTCTTACCCTTTGAACTTCTCTTTGGTGGACTATTGACCATGTTGTCTTGTTTGTTGTCCACTTTTTGGCCAAAGACTGCAGGAACCGCATCTGGATTCAATGCTGGCTCGTATGGTATTCCTAATGGCCGGTGCATCAGAGTTGTTTGAGTGAAACAATTTTCTTCAAAATGTTCTGAGCACATGAGCTGCGAATGTGCTGTTTTTGCACCCAAAGGACCATTTCAGTCAGCCCGTGAGAGGCCTGTCCCTGTGCGGCAAATGAATGTGAAAACCACTATTTGTTTAAAATAAAAAAAGGGTAGGGTAAAGGCCAACCAAGTTGAAAATTAAGTGGTAATCAACTTCTGCAGACAAGATGGTGGAAAGTGACTCGGAAGGCAGCGAGTACGAATTCATTGCAGATTCTACTGGCCTACAACCCTATCTGTTTGAGCCAAGAGTTGAGGAAGGTGATTCTCAAGAAGAATCAGAACAGGAAGCCAGCTCTTCAGATCCTGAAGCTGAGGAGGAACAACAGATGGGCAACACACAATGGTGTTCATGCAAATGTTGTGATCACACATGACTGAAGCATGGTAATGAGTGCTTATGCTGCTAGGAATGTGTAAAAACTCACACACTTGCCTCTTCGACAGATTTATGTAAGTCAGATTGTATGCAGATCTGTTTGTAGGTAGTCTAGCAAGGTTACAGTCCACAGCATGAGGCTGTCATGGCAGCGCAACTTGTACCGTGAATATGAAATACTACATGCGGAGCTTCCATGTGCTATGCCCAAGTGACGTCAGAGCATTGCCGCAAATGATCGGGGGGGATTTTTCTGATTGGTTAAAATATTTTCAATGGCGGCATTCGATGATAGGGGAATTCTGCATAGAAATTGACTTTCAGAGATGGATATCTTAGCTGTGTGAGCGCCTTATTTTCAATTACTCGCATGAATCATTAGATTATGATATAAACCATCTTCATAACTGTATTTTAACCATGTGCTTTCTTTTCCTTTCAGCATCTTGCAAGATATCGTAAATCCCTTCGCAACTTAAAATCTGCAACATCTTGACATGATGTATACTAAATATGGCATGAATCCAACAAACCGCCAAGGAAGAGTACATCAAAATGTAACATGTTTTGGCAATGGAGTCATTACTGTCCATGTCCAAATGGTGGCGCTATACCAGAGGGAATCTTTGGGCATGTGCATATCTTCAGAACCATATCCTATAACCTGTCAAGTTTGAGCCATATCATGGTGAATTTATGACTCATTTCCTGTTTGTGTGGGGTAACGTATAAATGTATTGGTTCGCCATTTCAACATCTTGCGACATATCGCAAATCCCTTTGTAATTTGACATCAGCAACATCTTGACATGATGTATACCAAATATGGCATGGATCCAACAAACAGCCTAGGAGGAGTTTGTTAAAAAATAAGGTGTCAAAACACGTAAAACCAAAAATCTCACTTCCTGTTGAGTATGACTGATGCAATGTACAGGCAATTTTGTTCATCTCGGGGCACTGCACACACACACCCCTAATTTGACATGGATAGGTGAATCTATATACCAGGCAGGAGCCTCCATGACATATGGGGGTACTATGGAGTCCCCCAGACAAACCTGGGGTCAAGCCCCTATGGCTGTTTCGGGGCATATGACAGATGTGTACCAAATTTCATGAGTTTTTGAATATGTACAAGGTGTACATGTTCAAAAATATGTATTTTTGAACTAGGTGGCACTATAGAGTTAATGAAGCCTATCTAGACTAATTTACCATCTCATCTCATTATCTCTAGCCGCTTTATCCTTCTACAGGGTCGCAGGCAAGCTGGAGCCCATCCCAGCTGACTACGGGTGAAAGGCGGGGTACACCCTGGACAAGTCGCCAGGTCATCACAGGGCTGACACATAGACACAGACAACCATTCAAGTTCAAGATTACTTTATTTGTCCCATCAATGGGCAATTTAGTTTACAGCTCAGTCTCCATCAGACAACAATAAATTAAAAATAATTAAGAGAACACAAGACATATACACATACATCCAATATACACACATCCAGTCAAACATCACACCCTACCCTGACAGTGATAGCCAGCATTTAAAAAATCAAGTTCTCATTGGTGTACTCTATCCCTACCATCTTATTTAATAATCTAATACTTACAGGGATGAAAGAATTTGAGTACCTATTTGTTTTCGCTCTGACCGAGTAATAGCGCCTCCCAGAGGGCATTAAAAAAAACTGACCACTTAACACATGGTCAGGTTGGCTAATGATACTTCTAGCCTTTTGGACTGCCTGTTTGTTAAACAGAGCGCTCAAACCGTTAAGGTGTGTTCCAATAATCCTTGATGAGGTGTTAACAATACTACTAAGACTGTTTTTGTCTTTGACTGATAAAGTGTTAAACCAACATAAAAAAGAAAACGTTAAAAGACTTTCAATAAAAGACTGATAAAATTACACAAAATGGTTTTAGAGACACTGAAGGAGTTAAGCTTCCTCAGTAGATGAATTCTCTGCTGTCCCTTTTTAACAATTGTCTCTGCATTTAAATGAAAGTTCAGGTCACTATCAAATATTGTGCCTAAGTATTTGTAAGAATCAACTATTTCAACTCCCCCCCCCCCATGTATGACACTTCCCAGATAGCAGAGGGTCGTTGATTCGACGTGGAATCATCGGCATGTTCTTCGACCTATACGCCGTCGAATCACCGTCGATCACCGACGTTGATTCAACACCGCTTTGCTCATACGAGTTTCCGTTGAAACGACGTTGAAAAGTGGCTGGTGGTCAACAGAGAATAGACCCCCTTTCACCCTTTATTCAACTACGTATTTCGGTCGATTTATAGTTGAATTTTCGGCGATGATTCATCCAACTTTACTTCCTGTTTTATGTACAACAGGAAGGCTACAAATTAAGCAAAACAGGCTAAATTAAACTAGCTAACAATAAAGCATCGGGGCTCTTGCCTAGGATGAACATACACATGCATACTTCAACCATGAAAGTGAAACTTAATTTATATCAATGTGCGTAGGCTACGTCCTGTTTAATGTACAACAGGATATAAAAATGCATGCAACAATGCACCTCTCCTAATGTTTGTCAAGCTATCTAATGAGGCATAACTTTTAACATTTATAAGGAACAGAACACACTTGAACAAGTTCTTAGAAACATTTTATGATTTATTTATAATTGTGGCCTATTCCTCCTGCGGCGCAGACCTGTACATGGAAACAGAAAAACATAACCAAAATTAATTTGATGCAGCATTGATAAAGAAAGTCAGCAGTAGGCTATGGGTTTCTAAATGCCACCCTACCTCATTATTTGGACATGGGGAAAAACTATATTTAAAATCCAAAGAGGGATGGAGGGAGGAAAATTAAAACAAAGAAAGAAATGAAATATAGAGTAGAGAATATTTGATAAAATTAAGGATGTTTTTATTCAGTAAACATTTAAAAAAAATGTTCTACAACACTCTAGCCTAGTGACTTACCAGTAACAAAATAGACTTGAAGTATTCAGATCCGCTCTGCATAAAGCAGCTAAATCCTCTCTCTGTCTCCCGGCAGAAAGCTCCTTGGTTTGCTTGTGTCTCAATCACAGCTGGTATTCTGTAGAAAGACTTCTTTTCACCTTTCCCATCAGCTTTGTTAGAACCCTAACACAGCACAAAAGTTTACCATTGTAGGTTTTTGATGAACCAAGTGCCTCGTTGGTTCACATACCGCGCGCTGCCTTTATTTCCCCCAAATCACGAGTTTGTTGGTCTTCCAATGTGGCGCAGGGTTTGTTTACTTCCGGTTTCAGGTGACGTCAGTGAAAGGGGTCTAATGGGAGCATTACCGCCACCCACTGGATTGGGGTGTAAAGCAGTCTGAACAAAACGTGTAAACATAAACATAGGAGAAATGAACCCGTTTTTCTAACTCGTCCTCACTTAGTCTACTTTTCTTTTTTGATTAGTCTGGATTTGATATTGTAAATTTAAATGTGAATCAATGTATATTCATCGGACATGAACAAATGAATAAATCTTGAGTAATCTTGAGGCGTGTGTGTCCGGGGCGCGGTGTCGCGGGGGGGGGATCGAACGAACCCTCCGATCCCCCCTGGCTACGGGCCAGTTGCTCATCCTACCAATGTTGAAAACTGGCCGGCAAAAGTGACGATGGTTCAACGTCGTATATTCAACCTTCTCTGACGGTCGACAGATCAACCTTTACCCACGTTGATTCAACGGTGATAAATCGACCCTCTCAGACGGCGGAGAAATCGACGTTTCACGGCGCTGTTTCAACGTTGATTTTCTGACGTACGACGGAAACCGACCATTCTGACCAAAACTCTACGTCGTTTCAACGACCCTCTGCTATCGGGGTTGCCTTTGATTCGGCCTTCGCTCTCCTAAAATCTATTATAAGCTCCTTTGTTTTATCTACGTTCAAGTCTAGAAAGTTATCGTCGCACCACTTCACAAATGATGTCAGTGTTGGCCCATGAGTGGAATGTGGACCTTGGAACAGGGATAGCAGTGCAGTGTCATCTGAAAACTTAACCAGGTAGCTTCCTTGCTGGGAAGACCTACAGCTGTCTGTATATAGAATAAATAGCAGGGGAGAGAGTACACATCCTTGTGGCGAGCCAGTATTTGAAGTGATTGGTTGAGACAAATGACCATTTACTAAGACTCTCTGACTTCTATCTATTAAGAAATTTTAAATCAAAAGCAGTAATTGATTTGGTAATTGAAAGTCATTTTTCAGTCTCTCAATCAAAATATGTGGCTGCATTTTATTGAAAGCAGAAGAAAAATCTGCAAATAAAAGCCTGGCATGGGAGCCAGGTTTCTCCAAGTGTTTATATATTTTATCTAAAATAAAAAGTTTTGCATCATCCACACTTCTGCCTGTTTGATATGCAAACTGTAATGGATCCAGCTTCCCAGTGACCAAGGACAAAATTTCATTTTTGAGGATTTTTTCAAAATTCTTCATCACCAAGGATGTAAGAGCTACAGGTCTAAAGTCTTTCAGCTCCTTAGGTTTATTTAATTTAGCTAATGGTATTATAGTGGAGCTCTTCCATATTTGGGGAATCAGCCCTTTTGTTGCACACATATTGAAGAGGGAGGTGAAAACTCCACTTAGTTGTTCTGCACAATGACGTAGTGTGCATCCGCAAACAGCATCAGGACCAGCAGCTTTCCTAATATTGACCTTCTTAAACAGGGTTGTTACTTGCTCCTGAGGTATTATTAGGTCATGATTAGGAACCAGAGTGTTTCTCCACATAGAAATATTGTTACCAAAGTCATCGGATTCGAAACGTGAGTAAAATAAATTAAATTCACACCTACGGTCAATTTAGATTCACCAGTTAACCTAACCTGCATGTCTTTGGACTGTGGGGGAAACCGGAGCACCTGGAGGAAACCCATGTGGACACGTGGAGAACATGCAAACTCCGCACTGAAAGGCCCTCGCCGGCCACGGGGCTCGAACGCGGACCTTCTTGCTGTGAGGTGACAGCGCTAACCACTACACCACCATGCCGCCCCTAATTTACCATA
Source organism: Neoarius graeffei (assembly GCF_027579695.1). Taxonomy (NCBI): domain Eukaryota; kingdom Metazoa; phylum Chordata; class Actinopteri; order Siluriformes; family Ariidae; genus Neoarius; species Neoarius graeffei. The sequence continues at coordinate 2,441,302 of NC_083587.1, forward strand.
TTCACTCAAATTGTATTATAGGACAAATGTATGTGCAAAATTTCATGAGTTCTTACCCATCGTAAGCCCCTCAAAACAGCACGGGAAAATTTCAAAATCCCACATTCCATCCAACATGGCTGACTTCATGTTGGGCGGAGTCATATACAACTAAGTGAACTTTGTCCTGTATCACAAGGAGTATGAATCACACCAAATCTCATGCCGATCCGAGCAACTTCATTTATGGTTCTATGAACCATAGCTTGTTCTCGGGGGTGCTAAAGAGCTTTGGGACCATGCCTAGTCCCTTGATCAGTGTAACTATGTGATATTACACATGAATTTTCGAGCATTGCAAGTGCCTCAAAAATGAGTTCTTCCGCAGAGGAAAAAAAATGAATAAATAAATAAAGAAGAAGAGGAGAAGAAAATATAGCTGCAAGTGGCAATGAGGGGCCCTCGCACCTCTGGTTCTGCGACCAGTTACATTTGCTCATCAAACAATGCACTGAGATGTGAAACAAAAGCCTGGGTATCTGATGTATGCACCACTGGTGATTAATTTTTCGGCAGTGGAGTCATTACTGTCCATGTGCAAATGGTGGTGCTAAACCAGAGGGTCAGTTTGGGCATGTGCCCATCATAAGAACCATTATATCCTATAACCTGTGAAGTTTGAGCTCTATCAGACAATGCATGGTGAATTTATGACACACTTTCTGTTTACATGATGGAACACAAATTTATTGTTTAGCCATTTCAACATCTTAAAGAAGAAGAAACCTTTGTCGCATGCACACTTCAAGCACAGTGAAATTCATCCTCTGCATTTAATCCATCTGAAGCAGTGAACACACACACACTCAGAGCAGTGAGCAGCCACACCAGAGCGCCCAGGGAGCAGTCAGGGGTCAGGTACCTTGCTCAAGGGCACCTCACGTCAACCTAACTGCATGTCTTTGGACTGTGGGGGAAACCGGAGCACCCAGAGGAAACCCACACAGACATGGCAAGAAAATCTAAACTCCACACAGAAAGGCCCTCGCCGGCCGCGAACCCGGAACCTTCTTGCTGTGAGGCGACCATGCGAACCACTACACCATCTTGCAAGATATCACAAATCTCTTTGCAATTTAACATCAGCAACATATTGACATCCTGTACACCAAATATGGCATGAACACAGCAAACTGCCTTGGATGAGCATGTCAAAATTCTAACATGTCAAAATGCACAAAACCAAAAATAAGTCACTTCCTGTTGAGTATGGCTGATGCATTGTATATTGCAATTTTGTTCATCTAGGGGCATTCCACACACCTATCAAATCTCATGAGTCTCAATGACGTATGGGGCACTATGGAGTCAACATTCAACAAAGGGCACTTGGAACAAATTTTTCACACAAGTTAACTTTATTCAAAACTAAATTTCAATTGCAACTGAACATTCTGTGTGTCTTGATAGAATATGTTGTGGACGTCGTCATTCAGCCTTAAGTTTTCAAAGCTGCTAGAATGTTATTAACGCCGTCGTTCAAACTAAAGTTTCCGAATCTGCCACGTTAATGCAATGGATGGAGCAAACGGTTTAAATATAGCCTAGGCGGCTTCATTAAATGATAAACAACCCTATGCATTTACTGTTGTGTTCTAAGCTGCACAATATTGCATGTTCAGATAAGAAATGAAAGGAGACTTTCAGTGTGACCCTACCATGCCGTTCCTCACACTGTCTCCCACTGTCAACCACCTGCATGAGCTTTCTGCACGGAGGTTCACTGAATGCATGACATCACGGATTGATGCCCGCATTTACATAGAAAAATGTTATTTTATAAATCTATAATTTCATATATTATTGTCAAATTGTAGAGAATATTGATGTTGGAGATAACTTATCTTTTACAAATATTAAAAAAAAACAACAACAACAAAACAGTCCCTATGAAAAGGGCACTTTGGACAGCAAACAGAAAAGGGGCAGGGGCTAGAGCACCTGTAGCACCGGTTCATTGCACGTGGGTGCTGAATAGTGATGGCCAGGATTGAGGTGTGTACCAAATTTCATGAGTTTTAATTTTTCGCCAGTGGAGTAATTACTGTCCAGGTCCAAATGGTGCCACTATACCAGAGGGTCACTTTGAGCATGTGGATATCATCAGAACCAGTACAGCTTACAACGTGAAGTTTTAGCCATATCAGGCAATGCATGGTGAATTTATGATACACTTCTTGTTTGCATGGTAAAACATATTGGCTCACCATTTCAACATCATGCAACATATCGCAAATCCTGTCGCAAGTCCATTGTTTTAGCAAATTTACATTTCAGGTTTGTTTTTCTTGGGGCACCAGACACACCTACCAATTCTGATGTGGGTAGGTGAAAATATACTGGGCAAAAGTCTCAATGACATGTGGGGGCACTATGGAGTCCCCTGGACAAACCTGGGTTCAAGCCTCTATCCATGAGTAATTGTTGCCAGGATTGGTGTGTGTACCAAATTTCATGACTGAGTTTTTTGGCAATGGAGTCATTACTGTCCATGTCCAAACAGTGGTGCTATACCAGAGGATGACTTTGGGCATGTGGAGATCTTCAGAAACATGATATCCTATAATCTGTGAAGTTTAAGCTGTATCAGGCAATGCATGGTGACTTGACACTTTCTGTTTGCATAGTGCATCATATAAATTTATTGGTTCACCATTTCAACACCTTGCGAGATATCGCAAATCCCTTTGCAATTTAACATCAGCAATATCTTGACATGACGTCAACCAAATATGGCATGGATCCAACAAACCCCCTATGAGGAGTACATTAAAATGTAACCCGTCAAAATGCACAAAACTAAAAATATCTCACTTCCTGCAGAGTATGACTGATGCAATGAATATTGCAATTTTGTTCGTCTAGGGGCAGTCCACACACCTACCAAATTTAACATAGATAGGTGGAACTATATACCAGGGAGGAGTCTCAATGACATATGGGGGCGCTATGGAGTCCCCCGGAGATACCTGGGGGTCAAGCCCCTATTGCCGAGTAGCGGTTTGCATGACTGATGTGTGAACCAAATTTCATGAGTTTTCGCCCATGGAAATCACCTCCAAAATGGCAAAGTTTTGAAGAAAAATAATAACAAATATAGCCACTAATGGCGATAAAAGGCCCTCACACACGAGAACATGCCAAAAACAATACGGCATTGCACCTGGGGCCAAGCCTCTATCCCTGAGTAACAGTTGCCAGCACTGATGTGTGTACCAAGTTTCAGGAGTCAGAGTTTTTCAGCAATGGAATCATTACTGTCCAAGTCCAAATGGTGGTGTTACACAAGAGGCTCACTTTGGGCATCACGTGTCAAAACGCACAAAACCAAAAATCTCCCTTACTGTTGAATATGGCTGATGCAAGGCAAGGCAAGTTTATTTATAGGCAAGGCAAGGCAAGGCAAGGCAAGTTTATTTATATAGCACATTTCATACACAATGGCAGTTCAATGTGCTTTACAGAAGCAAAAACAGTAAACAATAGAGAAATAAAATTACATAAAATAATTTTATTTTTATTCTAAAACAATTAATTAAAAGAATTAAAAGAATTAAAAGAAAATAATAAGAATTAAACAATAGTAGAAATAAAATAATAAAATGCCAAAAAGAAAAAGGAGAAAAAGAAAAAGAAACCAGCGGAATAAAATAGAATAAATTAAAGTAAATTTAAAACATGCAGAGAAAGTAAAGATTATAAAAAATGTAAAAATATTAATTATTTAACAGAAAGCATCTGAAAACAGCTTGGTCTTTAACCTAGATTTGAAGCTGCCAACAGCAGGAGCATTTTTAATGTCCTCTGGCAGTTGGTTCCATAGATGTACTGCATAGTAGCTAAAAGCTGCTTCACCACACTTTGTTTTAACAACTGGTTTTAATAGTAAATTTTTCTGTTGCGATCTGGTAGATCTGATTGGGTTAGGCCGCTGCAACATATCAGAGAGGTAATTGGGCCCTGTACCATTTAGAGATTTGTATACCAGCAGCAATACTTTAAAGTCAATTCTGTAGCTTACTGGAAGCCAGTGAAGGGACCTTAGAATTGGAGTAATATGCTCTGTTCTTTTTGTTCATGTGAGAACCCTCGCCACTGCATTTTGAACCAGCTGAAGTTGTTTGATGGTCTTTTTTGGCAAGCCTGTGAAAAGGCCATTGCAGTAATCAACCCTACTAGAGATGAAGGCATGTATTAGTTTTTCCAGATCATTTTTTGACATAAGTCCTCTTAGTTTGGAAATGTTTTTTAGGTGATAAAATGCCGTTTTAGTGATTGCTTTCATGTGACTGTCAAAGTTTAGCTCACTGTCAATGAAAACACCAAGATTTTTAACCATTTCTTTAGTTTTAATCCCTTTTGTGTCAAGAATAGTGGTAATCCTGAGTCTTTCGTCTTTTTTTCCAAATAGAATTACTTCTGTTTTATCTGTGTTCAACTGAAGAAAATTTTGTGACATCCAGCTATTGATTTGATCGATGCACTGGTAGAGACATTCAAGGGGGGCATAGTCATTTGGTGATAGAGCAAAATAAATTTGGGTATCATCTGCATAGCAGTGATACAAAATTGAATTTTTATTGATAATTTGCCCAAGTGGGAGCATATAAAGGTTGAAAAGTAATGGTCCAAGAATCGACCCCTGGGGGACACCACAGGTCAAGGGCATTGACGTTGAGGAACAATTTCCCAGGGTAACAAAGAAGCTTCTATCTTTTAAGTATGATTTTAACCAATTGATAACTTTACCAGTCAATCCAACCCAGTGTTCAAGTCGATATAGCAGTATGTTGTGATCAACAGTATCAAAAGCTGCACTGAGGTCCAGTAATACCAGGACCGATGTTTTGCCTGCATCAGTATTAAGACGTATGTCATTTATAACTTTAATCAACGCTGTTTCAGTGCTATGATTGGCACGAAATCCTGACTGAAAATTATCAAAATGGCTGTTTGATATCAAGAAGGCAGTTAATTGATTGAAGACAATTTTTTCCAGGATTTTCCCGATGAATGGTAGATTTGATATTGGCCTGTAGTTATTTAACACTGAAGGATCCAGATTATTTTTTTAAGAAGAGGCTTTACAACAGCTTTTTTTAGGGACACAGGAACAACGCCAGTCTCCAAGGATGTATTTATAATTTGAAGCACATCTGTAATTATAAGATGAAGAACAGACTTAAAAAAGTTGGTGGGCAGAATGTCCAGTTCAGATGTTGAAGAACTGAGATTTTGTACAGTTTTTTTCAAGAGTCTCATAATCAATTAAACAAAATTCTGTCATTGTGTTAAAGTTATCTATCTGTGTCATTGGTGATTGCAGTTTTTCAATTTTTTTCTTTTTTTTCAATTTTTTTCAATTTTTTTTATATAGCACATTTCATACACAGTGGCAGTTCAATGTGCTTTACAGAAGTAAAAGCAAAACAGTAAACAATAGAAAATAAAATTACATAAAATAAATGGGGAAGAAGAGAGAAAAAAATAAGAATTAAACAATAGTAGAAATAAAATAATAAAATGAAGTAAAAGTTCAGTAAAAAAACCCCAGCAGAATAAAATAGAATAAAAGATAAGTAAAGTTTAAAACATGCATAGACTGCAAAAGTTAAGAAAGTTTAAAACATGTAAAGATGACAATATTAATCAGTTAGCAGAAAGCATCTGAAAACAGCTTGGTCTTTAGTCTAGATTTGAAGCTGCCAACAGCAGGAGCAGTTTTACTGTCTTCTGGGAGTTGGTTCCATAGCTGTACTGCATAGTAGCTAAAAGGTGCTTCACCACACTTTGTTTTAACAACAGGTTTTACCAGTAAATTTTGCTGCTGCGATCTGGTAGATCTGATTGGGTTAGGCCGCTGCAACATATCAGAGAGGGAATTGGGCCCTGTACCATTTAGAGATTTGTACACCAGCAGCAATACTTTAAAGCCAATTCTATAGCTTACTGGAAGCCAGTGAAGGGACCTTAGAATTGGAGTAATCAACATCTATAGGCAATGTATAGGCAATTTTGTTCATCTATTTATTTCATCTATCTACCAAATTTGACATGGATAGGTGAAACTGTATACCAGGCAGGAGTCTCAATGACATATGTGGGCGCTATGGAGTCGCCCAGACACACCTGGGGTCAAGCCCCTACGGCGGAGTAGGGGTGCCTATGACAGATGTCTGTCCCAGATTTCATGAGTTTTTGAATATGTACAAAGGTGTCAATTATGGCTGCAGCTATCGAATATTTTTGGAATCGAGTATTCTGTCGATTTTTTCATCGATTAATCGAGTAATCAGATAAATTACACTTTTGTGTTTTTAAACAACTATATCAATAGTGTGTTATGCAACATGAAAGGCCTCTTAAAATGAGCAAGCAATTGGCTGTTATCCCTCCCAAAAAAAGTTTTTATTCAAACTCAACACTTTTATTAGATCAAAGCTTAAAACCTTTGGCTTATTGGCTCCAGAACTAAGCCCATTTAATCAACCTTTCTGTGAAACATTTATGATGTACATGGAAAAAAAAAATGAAATACAACCTACTTCTCCTTAGTTTTATCTTAATAAAAATGGAAAAAGGGATGTACCCCCTGCAATAGCCCATCTAAGAATAAAGAATAAATAAAAAGTATAAAGGTACAAAATAGCAAAAAAAATTATAATAATTCAAGTATTACTAATAATCCAACTTAAACAGTACAGTTCATTTTCCAATTGTATCCAGCAGCCGGTTTCACCAAGTTAGACTATGACTTTAACTTAGACAGCGGGTATAGTCGGGCTTAGCATAGACGTCTAACAAATACTGTTGCACAAAGCAGTTAAGATTCCGACTATCTTAAGTCGTACTATGCTGCAAAGGATTGTGGGTATTTTAAGACTCTTTTCAAAACAAAAAAAATGGCGGACAGTGGTCGTTCAGTGCCGTTTAGCCACACGGAAAATCTGGCTATATTAGAGGAATTTAATTCCTACAAAGACGTTTTATTAGGCAAATTCAGCGAAGAATGTAGCAATAAGAAAAAACAGGAAGTGTGGGAAAAAATAACGTTGTCTGTGAATAGCGTTAATCCATCTGCAAGAAGAGATGTTGCTGCTGTGCAGAAACAGTTTAAAAATATGGTCCAAGAAGCAAAAAAATAAATTTTCAAACGTAAAAACACCCCCACTGGAGGAGGGGGTTTGAAGAAACTAAAAGTAACCACCGAAATGGTCATCAACATTTATGGCGATGAGTCGCCCTTATTCTGGGGAGTGAAAGGAAGAAAGGAGAGCAAAGTAACTGGCTTCACCAGACCCAGCAGCAACTCCCTTAGCAACGTTGCTAGCAGCATTGAAGCTGAGGCTCCTTCACCCTCGGAGTTGTCATCACCCAGTACCTACGTGGATGTGACACTACACGAAGAGCCTACCGATCAGGAGGAAATTACAGGTAGAGTCTTGTTTAAAGTTATAAACGTTGTCAAGTGGGGTTTTGTCATTTCAGCATAAACAGTAGGGGAGATTATGTTCCCACAGCACTGAGCTAAGCTACAGTTACCTTGCGATGGCGAAATAGCTATTCCACTCAGTTGATACCAAGGTCTGTTACTAAATGATGGAACATAGGTTTGACCCATAGACTATACAGTCGTTCGTTTGACCAACATAGATTTAAATTCTGCTACAGTAGGTAGTACACGTAAAGAAAGACGTTTGGAACAAGCTGACCTAAATACTATGTTGTGGTGTGACTACAGTTTCTAATAATGAAAACCTTGGTCTGATTTTTTTTTTTAAGTTTCCTTGATCCCTGAACCAGTTGTGGAGGACTCCCAGACATCTGCCACCACCACCACCAGAACCACCACCATGGCCATGGTGCTTGACAAGCAATACAACAACCTTCATCTGGAGGAAAAAAAACTCCTTCTGGAGATTGAGGTCTTGCAGCTCCAAAAGGAAAGACTGCAACTTAAACTGAAGAGACTCACGCAGATGGAGGAGTGATGTAGTAATGTGTGTGTGTGTGTGTGTGTGTGTGTGTGTGTGTGAGAGAGAGAGATAAGTGATGAGTGGTGATGTAATTATATGCATAAATGAATTGATATATTTATATTATTTATAAGTAATAAAATGAATAAGCTGGCATTACTCTGTTTGTTCTTTATTGAATACTTTATAGTTAGATTATAATAGCCTAAATTTGTGTATTACATACTTGCAATGTACTTCACTGCCTTAACATTTCAAGCTTTCTTGTAGTTATTGACATTGATGGCACTTATGGCTTGACTTTTTTTTTTAATTAAATTTTATTCATTTAAGAAAGCATGTCCAGTAATAATAGTAACAATAGTAATAATAATAACAATAGTAATAATAATAACAATAGTAATAATAAGAACACAATAACAAGAACATCACTATAATAATAATAATAATAATAATAATAATAACAACACACATTTTTTTCACACTATTTTTCTTGCTATTTCAGTTATTACCATGTGCACTTGTTATGTGCACTTGTTACATGCTCTCCTAACATATTATTATTAACTATTTATAGGCCTCTGAGACATTCAGCCAAAGTCTTTCTTGAAGAGTTTGGTGAACTGTTATCAGTCATTTGCTTAGAGTTTGATTGTCTTATTATATCTGGGGATTTTAACTTGCATGTAGATAATACTGATAACATTTATGCCAAAGAACTATTTGCAATTATTGATAACTTTAACCTGGTACAACATGTACAGGGACCGACCCACTCTCGTGGTCATACTCTTGACCTCGTCATCACAAAGGGTCTTACTGTTTCTTATACTGTTGTTGACCTGGCATTATCTGATCATTTCTGTGTTTTCTTTGAAGTTTCTATGTCTCCTCACATTCAGAATAGCTCAACAACTATAGGTAGGAGAGTCATAAACGACAACACATGTGTTCTTTTTGAGCAAGCTCTCTTACAGAACTCAACCAAAATGTCAGACTCTGTAGATGATTTACTGGAATTTTTTTAATTTAAATATGACCCAAATTATGGATGATATTGCTCCATTCAAAATAAAAAGAGTCAATGATAAGCAGAAAGCACCATGGAAGCAGTACCCAGCTGTTAAACTGCTAAAGAGAGAATGTAGAAAGACTGAAAGAAAATGGCGCAAATCTAAACTTCACATCCATTATCAAATCCATAAAGAGATGCTTTGTAATTATAATTATGAAATTCGTAAAGCAAGACAGTCTTTCTTCTCCAACATCATCAGCAGGAATATGAACAATGCCCGTGTGCTATTTTCAACAGTAGAGAAGCTAACTAATGCCCCACCACAGTTAGCACCTGAACTTTTATCAGTTAATAAATGCAGTGAGTTTGCATCTTTTTTCAAAGGTAAAATTGATAAAATAAGGCAGAATATTTCTCATAATACATCTCAGTTGCAAAAAATTGAAAAACTGCAATCACCAATGACACAGATAGATAACTTTAACACAATGTCAGAATTTTGTTTAATTGATTATGAGACTCTTGAAAAAAATTGTACAAAATCTCAGTTCTTCAACATCTGAATTGGACATTCTGCCCACCAACTTTTTTAAGTCTGTTCTTCATCTTATAATTACAGATGTGCTTCAAATTATAAATACATCCTTGGAGACTGGCATTGTTCCTGTGTCCCTAAAAAAAGCTGTTGTAAAGCCCCTTCTTAAAAAAAATAATCTGGATCCTTCAGTGTTAAATAACTACAGGCCAATATCAAATCTACCATTCATCGGGAAAATCCTGGAAAAAATTGTCTTCAATCAATTAACTGCCTTCTTGAAATCAAACAGCTATTTTGATAATTTTCAGTCAGGATTTTGTGCCAATCATAGCACTGAAACAGCATTGATTAAAGTTATAAATGACATACGTCTTAATACTGATGCAGGCAAAACATCGGTCCTGGTATTACTGGACCTCAGTGCAGCTTTTGATACTGTTGATCACAACATACTGCTATATCGACTTGAACACTGGGTTGGATTGACTGGTAAAGTTATCAATTGGTTAAAATCATACTTAAAAGATAGAAGCTTCTTTGTTACCCTGGGAAATTGTTCCTCAACGTCAATGCCCTTGACCTGTGGTGTCCCCCAGGGGTCGATTCTTGGACCATTACTTTTCAACCTTTATATGCTCCCACTTGGGCAAATTATCAATAAAAATTCAATTTTGTATCACTGCTATGCAGATGATACCCAAATTTATTTTGCTCTATCACCAAATGACTATGCCCCCCTTGAATGTCTCTACCAGTGCATCGATCAAATCAATAGCTGGATGTCACAAAATTTTCTTCAGTTGAACACAGATAAAACAGAAGTAATTCTATTTGGAAAAAAAGATGAAAGACTCAGGATTACCACTATTCTTGACACAAAAGGGATTAAAACTAAAGAAATGGTTAAAAATCTTGGTGTTTTCATTGACAGCGAGCTAAACTTTGACAGTCACATGAAAGCAATCACTAAAACGGCATTTTATCACCTAAAAAACATTTCCAAACTAAGAGGACTTATGTCAAAAAATGATCTGGAAAAACTAATACATGCCTTCATCTCTAGTAGGGTTGATTACTGCAATGGCCTTTTCACAGGCCTGCCAAAAAAGACCATCAAACGACTTCAGCTGGTTCAAAATGCAGCGGCGAGGGTTCTCACACAAACAAAAAGAACAGAGCACATTACCCCAATTCTAAGGTCCCTTCACTGGCTTCCAGTAAGCTACAGAATTGACTTTAAAGCATTGCTGCTGGTGTATAAATCTCTAAATGGTACAGGGCCCAATTACCTCTCTGATATGTTGCAGCGGCCTAACCCAATCAGATCTACCAGATCGCAACAGAAAAATTTACTATTAAAACCAGTTGTTAAAACAAAGTGTGGTGAAGCAGCTTTTAGCTACTATGCAGTACATCTATGGAACCAACTGCCAGAGGACATTAAAAATGCTCCTGCTGTTGGCAGCTTCAAATCTAGGTTAAAGACCAAGCTGTTTTCAGATGCTTTCTGTTAAATAATTAATATTTTTACATTTTTTATAATCTTTACTTTCTCTGCATGTTTTAAATTTACTTTAATTTTATTCCGCTGGTTTCTTTTTCTTTTTCTCCTTTTTTTCTTTTTGGCATTTTATTATTTTAGTTCTACTGTTGTTTAATTCTTATTATTTTCTTTTAATTCTTTTAATTAATTGTTTTAGATTAAAAATAAAATTATTTTATGTAATTTTATTTCTCTATTGTTTACTGTTTTTGCTTCTGTAAAGCACATTGAACTGCCATTGTGTATGAAATGTGCTATATAAATAAACTTGCCTTGCCTTGCCTTACCATGGTGATATAGCCCTTAGACCCATATTAGACTGGGGGGAGGGTGTCTTACTTTTTAAGCCTAAAATTAGACTTAAAAAATTAGTCTTAACTTTTGTGAAACTGTCTTACTTGCATTAGACTGGTCTATAAAGAAACTTAAGACCAATCTTAACCCATAGACCAGTCTAAACTACTTTAGTGAAACCAGACCCAGATGAGATAGATAGGTAGAGTAGAATGTTGTCTTTGTGCAAGATAGTGAGTGCTTGTCTTAGAGCAATGCATATGAGAGAGAGAGAGAGAGAGAGAGAGAGAGAAATTTGTCTTAGTGTATGTGTGTGCAATGCATGTGTGTGGCAGCGGGGGCGTGGTCAAGCACCGGTCTGTGACAGGAGGGCGGAGTAAGGGAAGGTAAGTGGCAGAATCACTACACCTGACTCTAATTAACCTGTGTTTGTGTGTGTCTTCCCAGTGACCATGCCCTATTTAGGCGGGAAGAGCAGAGGAGCTCATCCCTGAACAAGACGCCAGTTGTGTGTGTGTGTCTGAGTGAAGTATCGTTCAACTGAAAAGTCTAGCAATAAACGCTATTTTGAACCTGATCTCTGTCCTGCCATCCTCTGTGCTCCACCCACCAATTCTGAACCGCTACAGTGGTGCCGAAACCTGGGACAAATTTGTGGAGCACAGCAACCGATCAGCCCCATGGAGTCCTCCCCGTTCGCCTACCTGGTCCACGCCCTTGCCATGGCCCAGCAAAGCCAGCACCAGGCGCTAGTCACCCTCCGAAAGGAACAAGAACGCTGCTTTGAGGCCCTGGTGCTGGCCCAGCAAGAAGATCGGGAGGCGTTCCGGCACCTCCTCTTGGCGGCAGGGTCCACCTGTGCTCCCACCGCGGCCCTGTCCCCCCTCACTGTAACCAAGATGGGTCCGCAGGATGACCCCAAGGCTTTTATCACGCTCTTCGAGCAAGTCACAGAGGCCTCGGGGTGGCCGATGGAGCAGGGAAGGCACAGCTGGCCGCGCTACAGCTCCCCGCCGACCACTGGCTGGCCTACGTGGACCTCCGCCGGGCCGTCCTCCAGGGAGTGGGGCACACCCCTGAACAGCAGCGCCAGCGCTTCCGCGCCTTGCGCTTGGAGGAAATCGGCCGGCCGTTCGCGTTTGGCCAGCAACTCCAGGATGCCTGCTGGTGGTGGCTGAGGGCCAACAACTGCGACACCGAGGAGATCGTCAATCAGGTGGTGCTGGAGCAGTTCGTCGCGCGCTTGCCAGCAGGAACCGTGGAGTGGGTCCAGTGCCACCACCCGGCGTCGCTGGATCAGGCCATCGAGCTGGCGGAGGACCACTTGGCGGCTGTTCCGGCGGCAGAACAGCAGACCGCCTCTTCTCTTCTCTCTTCTTCTCTCTCTCTCCCTCCTCCTGTGTCCCATCCTTGCCCTATTCCCCCACCGCGGAGGCGGGCACCACCCCAGCTGGCCCGCCGCACCCGCGGTGCCCTCCCGTTTTTCCCCCCTCTGTGTCTGTCTCTCCCCCCCTCAGGTGAGTGAGCCCCAGAACACCGGTGCAGAGAGGAAGCCCAGGCCGGTTTGCTGCTACTGCGGGGAACCGGGCCACCTCCAACAGCAGTGCACGGCAATGGAGGTGGGCGCGGTAGTTCGGATCTCTGATGCGCCAGAAGCCGCCCTCAATTGGGCCGGAGCGTATCGCATACCGGTGAGTATCCAAGGGGATACATATCAGGCGTTGGTGGATTCTAGTTGTAATCAGACCTCAATTCACCAAAGCCTGGTGCAACATGAGGCATTGGGGGGAGCACAGGGGGTGAAGGTGTTGTGTGTGCACGGGGACGTTCACAGCTACCCTTTGGTGTCAGTCCACATTTTTTTCCGAGGGGAAAAATTTATAGTGAAGGCGGTGGTTAATCCTCGCCTTACCCACTCCTTAATTTTGGGGACTGATTGGCCGGGATTTCGGGGTTTAATGACACGCCTAGTAGAGATTGGGTCCTGCCATTTAACAGGGGGAGGTCCCGGTGTCGCTTTGATGGGAGCAGCTGTCACAGAGCCATCTACGTCATCTCCACGTCAGAGTGAGGAGCCGCCGGCCCCTCCTCTCTCTATTGGGGAATCCCTCACAGATTTCCCATTAGAGCAGTCGCGAGATGAGACTCTGCGACATGAGTTTGACCAAGTGAGAGTAATCGATGGTCAAATGCTCCAGCCGAACGCCACCCCGTCCTTCCCCTACTTCGCGATTATGAAGGATAGGTTATACCGAGTGACACAGGACACTCAAACTAAAGAGCGAGTCACGCAGCTTTTAATTCCAAAGAGCCACCAGGAATTGGTATTTCAGGCGGCTCACTTTAATCCCATGGCTGGACACTTAGGGCAGGATAAGACACTAGCCCGAATAATGGCCCGATTCTATTGGCCGGGGATTCACGGCGATGTTCGTAGGTGGTGTACGGCATGCTGCGAATGGCAGTTAGTAAATCCAGCAGCCATTCCAAAAGCGCCTTTGTGCCCTCTACCATTAATCGAGACCCCGTTCGAAAGGATTGGGATGGATCTCGTCGGGCCATTAGATCGGTCAGCACGAGGGTACCGCTTTATATTAGTTCTGGTGGACTATGCAATGCGATACCCGGAAGCAGTGCCTCTGCGCAATATCTCAGCACGCAGTCTTGCGGAGGCGCTCTTTCATGTTATCTCCCGAGTTGGAATCCCAAAAGAGATTCTGACTGATCAAGGCACCACATTTATGTCACAGACACTGCACGAACTGTATGGGTTATTGGGGATTAAGCCGATCCGCACCAGTGTGTATCACCCACAAATGGACAGTTTAGTGGAACGATTCAATCGCACTCTCAAGAACATCATTAAAAAATTCGTAAGTGAGGATGCACATAATTGGGATAAGTGGCTCGAGCCCTTGTTGTTTTCAGTGCGAGAGGTCCCCCAAGCCTCCACGGGGTTCTCCCCATTCGAATTATTATATGGGCGTAAGCTGTGTGGCATTCTAGACATGCTGCGGGAAAATTGGGAGGAGGGACCTTCACAAAGTAAGAACGAAATTCAATACGTGACGGACCTGCACACAAAACTCCACAAGCTCACCCACCTAACCCAGGAGAATTTGCGGCAGGCCCAAGAACCGCAAGCCTGCCTGTACAACAAGGGTACGCGCCTTAGGGAGTTCACACCGGGAGAGAAAGTACTTGTACTGTTGCCCACATCGAGCTCCAAATTGATCGTCAAGTGGCAAGGACCCTTTGAGGTCACACGGCGAGTCGGGGATGTCGACTACGAGGTGAGGCGAACAGACAGGGGTGGGGCGCTACAGATTTACCACCTCAATCTGCTTAAACTCTGGAATGAGGAGGTCCCCGTGGCGTTGGTGTCGGTGGTTCTGGAGAAGGCGGAGCTGGGGCCAGAGGTTCAAAAAGGGGCATTGACATCACATACCTCTCCGGTCCCCTGTGGAGACCACCTCTCCCCGACCCAACTCACGGAGGTCGCCCAGTTGCAGACCGAGTTTTCGGATGTGTTCTCGCCCCTGCCCGGTCACACTAACCTCATAGAGCTGCCCCCGGGGGTGGTAGTGCGCAGCCGCCCTTAGAGGCTACCCGAACACAAAAAAAAAGGTGGTTCGGGAAGAACTTGAGACCATGCTCGAAATGGGCATCGTTGAGGAGTCCCACAGTGACTGGAGCAGCCCGGTGGTCTTGGTACCCAAGGCCGATGGGTCGGTATGGTTCTGTGTGGACTATAGAAAAGTCAACGCGGTGTCTAAATTCGACGCGTACCCAATGCCTCGTATTGATGAGTTGCTCGATCGACTTGGCACTGCTCGTTTTTATTCTACACTGGATTTGACTAAGGGATATTGGCAGATCCCCTTGACTCCATTATCCCGAGGAAAAAACGGCCTTTTCCACACCGTTTGGTTTACACCAATTCGTCACACTTCCGTTTGGGCTGTTTGGGGCGCCTGCTACGTTTCAGCGACTGATGGACAGGGTCCTCCACCCCCATGCCTCCTATGTGGCTGCCTATCTCGACGACATCATCGTCTATAGTAATGACTAGCTGAGGCACCTTGAACATCTAAGGGCCGTCCTTAGGTCACTGAGGTGAGCGGGGCTCACAGCCAACCCGAAGAAGTGTGGGATTGGACGGGTGGAAGTACGGTATCTGGGCTTCCACTTGGGCAATGGGCAGGTGCGTCCCCAAATTAACAAGACCGCAGCAATTGCGGCCTGCCCGAGGCCCAATACCAAAAAGGGGGTGAGACAGTTCCTGGGGCTGGCTGGCTATTATCGTAGGTTTATACCTAATTATTCAGACGTCACCAGCCCGATCTCACTAAAAAGGGGGCACCAGATCTGGTCCAGTGGACGGAGCAGTGCCAGCGGGCTTTTTCTGAGGTAAAGGCTGCACTGTGTGGGGGGCCACTTTTACACTCCCCTGACTTTTCTCTCCCCTTTAAGTTGCAGACCGATGCGTCGGACAGAGGGCTGGGGGCGGTTTTATCCCAGGAGGGGGAGGGGGAGGACCACCCCATCCTGTACATCAGCAGGAAGCTGTCGGTGCGTGAGGGGCGCTACAGCACCATAGAGAAAGAGTGTCTGGCCATCAAGTGGGTGGTCCTTGCCCTCTGGTACTACCTGCTGGGGCTCCCTTTCACTCTCTGTTCGGACCACGCACCCCTCCAGTGGCTCCACCGCATGAAGGATGCCAACGCGCGGATCACCCGTTGGTATCTGGCACTCAAACCCTTTAATTTCAAGGTGGTCCACAGGCCGGGGGCGCAGATGGTCGTGGCGGACTTCCTCTCCCGTCAAGTGGGCGTGGTCAAGTGCCAGTCTGTGACAGGAGGGCGGAGTCAGGGAAGGTAAGTGGCAGAATCACTACACCTGACTCCAATTAACCTGTGTTTGTGTGTGTCTTCCCAGTGACCGTGCCCTATTTAGGCGGGGAGAGCAGAGAGCAGAGGAGCTCATCCCTGAACAAGACGCCAGTTGTGTGTGTGTCCGTTTGAGTGAAGTATCATTAAACTGAAAAGTCTAGCAATAAACGTTATTTTGAACCTGATCTCTGTCCTGCCGTCCTCTGTGCTCCACCCACCAATACTGAACCGCTACAATGTGCAAGCCTTTAAAAGAGCAAATGGTGGTTACAATGCAAAAATGTCAGTATATTGACATGGCCAGAAGTAAGGCTTGCCCTACACTCTAAGGCAATGTTCCCAGCAGCAGAGAACAAATGCTCTGAGGGCGTTTAGATGGCTGGAATACTCAGAAAAGACTTTGCAAGCTTAGCCAGGGTTGGATATCTTGCTGGATTTGCTCTCCACCATGGCAGTGGATCCTCTTTTTTGGGGAAAGGATGTTCACCAAAATATTGTAAGACCTCTCCTCTGCACCTCTTGATTTTGCTTCTCATCATCCTCTTCATCACTGCTATTGGAGTCTGATGATGATCTGAGAACATTGAGAGATGATCCCTGGGCTTGAGTAGCTGGGTGGTCTTCTATGTTGGTGGTGGATTCATTTCCCCGCTCATTAGACTGTCTTTCTTGCCTTTGACATTTAGTGCCATTGTTTGAATTGTGCTTTGGACCTTAAATGATTCTTCAGAAGGAAAGAACTTAAGTTTTCTGAACTGGGGGTCCAAGGCAGCAGCAAGGAGGGCAGTGTTAGGGTCCTCAGGTTTAAATACAAACCGGTCTTCCCACCTGTCAGTGATCTGTTCAGCTGCAAGACCCTGAAATTATTAGTTAACTCTCTGACGGAGAAGATTCCAATGCTAGAAGCGCGTGTCCAGGCTTTAGAGAAGGTTAGTGCATGTAAGAACAGTGTAGTTTCTGTAGGGGAAGTCTGGATGCCCTAGGTGGAGTTAGTAACCCCCCATCTCTGGCATTAGAGCCCTTACAGTGGGGCGAATGGGTGACGACTCGGTGGCATAAGCGTAGAGCCAAAGCTACCGCTGAGGCTCGCCCACGGGAGCACCACTCCTCTCCGTGTCACGTTTCGAACAGGTTTGCTTGCCTTAGTGATGCACCCACTGAGAAACCTGAAATAGCTCTGGTTACAGGGGACTCTATCATACAGCACGTGAAATTAGCTCAGCCTTTAGGGGCACCAGCAGCTTTAGTCAGGTGTATACCGGGAGCCAGGGTGCTGGACACTGCAGGTAATCTTAGGGTCCTAGGCAAGCACAGGTTCTCAAAGATAGTTATCCATGCAGGAGCTAATGATATACGCCTTTGTTAGTCTGAGGTTACTAAGAGTAACTTTGTAGAGGTGTTTAAAATAGCGAAGGCGATGTCCGATGCTGTAGTATGCTCTGGCCCCATCCCAATGTGGTGTGGCGATATAGCTTACAGCAGGTTATGGTCGCTGAACTGCTGGCTGTCCAGGTGGTGCTCTGAAAACAGTGTGGGCTTTAATAGATAATTGGGTTAATTTTGAGGGCACTGCTGGCCTGTTAGGGCGGGATGGTATCCATCCCACTCGGGAAGGTGCTGCTCTCATTTCCTGCAGCATAGGTCATAGTCTCAGAACAGGCCTAGTTAATTTCTGACAATCCAGAGCCAAGGCCAGGGAGCAGACGAACAGGCTAAACTGACTGTCTGCTAGCTGCACAGAGTCATCACTCAGGGTCCACTACATCAAGACTGTGTCTGTTCTCCGAGCTCAACAAAAAGGTAGAAATTTTCAGAGAGTTTGCTCCAGTAACCTAATCAATATAAAATTAGATCATACTGACTGTACAGCTGCTGCTAGCACCTTTGATCTAAAGGTGGGGCTATTAAATATTAGATCTCTTACATCTAAAGCGGGGGCGGCACGGTGGTGTAGTGGTTAGCGCTGTCGCCTCACAGCAAGAAGGTCCTGGTTTTGAGCCCTGGGGCCGGCGAGGGCCTTTCTGTGTAGAGTTTGCATGTTCTCCCCGTGTCTGCGTGGGTTTCCTCCGGGTGCTCCAGTTTCCCCCACAGTCCAAAGACATGCAGGTTAGGTTAACTGGTGACTCTAAATTGACCGTAGGTGTGAATGTGAGTGTGAATGGTTGTCTGTGTCTATGTGTCAGCCCTGTGATGACCTGGCGACTTGTCCAGGGTGTACCCCACCTTTCGCCCGTAGTCAGCTGGGATAGGCTCCAGCTTGCCTGCGACCCTGTAGAAGGATAAAGCGGCTAGAGATAATGAGATGAGATGACATCTAAAGTGGGCGTCACGGTGGTGTAGTGGTTAGCGCTGTCGCCTCACAGCAAGAAGGTCCGGGTTCGAGTCCCATGGCCGGCGAGGGCCTTTCTGTGCGGAGTTCGCATGTTCTCCCCGTGTCCACGTGGGTTTCCTCCAGGTGCTCTGGTTTCCCCCACAGTCCAAAGACATGCAGGTTAGGTTAACTGGTGACGATAAATTGACCGTAGATGTGAATGGTTGTCTATGTGTCAGCCCTGTGATGACCTGGCGACTTATCCAGGGTGTACCCCACCTTTTGCCCGTAGTCAGCTGGGATAGGCTCCAGCTTGCCTGCGACCCTGTAGGACAGGATAAAGCGGCTAGAGATAATGAGATGAGACGAGACGAGACATCTAAAGCGCTAATGGTTAATGAACTCTTTACTGATCAGGAGTTTAATGTACTTTGTTTAACTGAAACATGGATTAAGCCAAATGAATATATAGCATTAAATGAAGCGAGTCCTCCTGGATACAGTTATATACACCAGCCTCGACAAACTGGCAGAGGAGGAGGCGTTGCGGTTATTTATAATGATTATCTAGGTGTAACACAAAAACCTGTTATAAATTTAATACATTTGAAGTTCTTCATACTCATAAATGTATGTAGCCTTGAAAAATAAGTCTACCCAGTTAATTCCATTGCTTATTGTTTACAGGCCATATTCTGAGTTTCTTTCTGAATTTGCAGATTTTATCAGATCTGGTTATTTCCTTAGACAAAGCTTTAGTTGTCGGAGATTTTAATATTCACTTCGATAACCCAAAAGACCTCTGAAAACAGCATTTGTGTCCATTTTAGATTCAGTAGGGATTAATCAGAATGTCGTAGGACTGACCCATAATGGTGGTCACACCCTTGATCTAATACTAACATTCAGGTTAAATGTAGACAATACAGTCATACTTCCACAGTCTGAAGTTATCTCAGATCATTATCTCATTCAAATTATGTCTGAGTAATAATATATGCACCTCACCACGCTACTGTATTAAACGTACATTCACGTCAACTACTGCACAGAGCTTTATAAATGATCTCCCAGAGTTATCAACTTTGATTGGGTCTCTGTCAGCCCCTGCAGAACTTGATCAGGCAACTGAATGCTTAGAGTCAACATTCCACCATACCTTAAATAATGTAGCTCCTCTAAAAAGGAAAATGGTCAGAGACCAAAAAAATTAGCACTCTGGTATAATGATGACACTCGCACATTAAAACAGACCACTCAAAAATTGGAATGTATGGCGTCAAACAAAATTGGTAGTGTTCAAATTAGCGTGGAAGGAGAGCTTCCTGAAGTATAGAAAAGCTCTTAGTGCTGCTAGATCAACATATCTCTCCTCCCCAATAGAAGATAAAAATAATCCTAGATTACTGTTTAATACTGTAGCAAAATTAACCAGGAATAAGTCCACTATAGACACATGCACACCTGCAGTATATAATAGTAACAATTTCATCAATTTTTTTAATGACAAAATTGAGAATATCCAACAAAAAATTAAAACTACTAATTTAAGGTCAGACAATGAAAGTGACCTTGTAGTTAACTATATAACTATCAGATCGTCAGTTAGAATGTTTTACTCCCCTTAAAAAAACTGAATTACTTTCATTAATCTCGGCATCAAAAGTCTCAACTTGTGTACTAGATCCCTTACCTACACGTTTATTCAAACAGATAATACCTGAAGTAATTGAACCACTTCTAAAAATAATAAATTCTTCTCTTACGATTGGCTATGTACCCAAATCCTTTAAACTAGCAGTTTTCAAACCCCTGATTAAGCCTAGGTCACAACCGGCCGTACGTGCTCCTACGGCCGGTCTATGTGCAAAAAATGCAAGAAACGCATGGAGGGTGCGCGTGTGACATGCTGATTTTCGAGCCGTAGACTGGCCACAGACCGGCCGCAGAGGTTCTTTGTCATGTCAAACAAACTCTATGGGCGCTTACATTTTTTTCAGGTTGCAAGACAAACTTACAGCCAATGTGCGTCTTTCTCCACGAACAAAAAAATAAAATGCAGCGATTTGGGAAACTCCAAAAATCGCATGGCCAAAAAAATTGTACGTCCGGTTGTGACCTAGGCTTTAAAAAACCTGACCTTGATCCCTGTCAGCTGTCTAATTATAGGCCAATATCAAACCTCCCCTATAAAGGTTGGAGATAACTCCAAGATATAACTTGGAGATAACTCCAAGATCCTTGAAAAAGCTGTGGCACAGCAGTTATGCTCATATTTACATAGGAATAACATACATGAAATGTATCAGTCAGGATTTAGACCTAATCACAGCACAGAAATAGCTTTGGTTAAAGTAGTAAACGACCTACTGTTGGTGTCTGATCAGGGCTGTGTCTCGCTACTTGTGTTGCTTGACCTTAGTGCAGCATTTGATACCATTGATCAGTCCCCCCAGGATTTCGCGGGTCTTTTTTGTAATTGTTGCAGGCTAAAATGTCTGATGTTGCGGGAGGTTTTCAAAAAAATTGCAATGAAAGTTGCGGTGTTTTTTAGGTTTTTGTTGCAATTACATTGTGGGAGGAAGTGAAAGTTGCAAGGAATTGTTGCGATTTTTCTCTTTTTGTGATTAAAATTGAGTGATATGTTAAATATTAAGTTATTACTGAAAAACTATTGATTAAAAAAACAAAGACACTGAGAAATGGTCCTATAAACAACTTTACCAATATAAAAGATTACCAGGACTACAAAAATGCAGAAAAATAGGCTTTACTTATCCAAATGCACCTGTTGGTTCAAAAGTTAAAGTGCACAGAACCTCACAGCACAACATGAAGTTACCTTAAAATATAATATAAAATAAATGCCTCAGCTTTCATGTAAGAAAAAAAAATATTAATACTAGTACTGTGTGCAGGCAGTCTCTCCTGAAGACTAAATTAAACAATAATTATAAACTAATAAAATAAATGGCTCAGGCTTCAGAGAAGAAAAAAACAATTTGAACAGAATCTCACAGTATGATGCTGAAGCTGCCTAAACAATGGAAAATAAAATACCATTTTGGCAAAAATGTTGGCATCCATTAATTTCTTGTATTAAGTAAAAAAATAAAGTGCACACAGTCCTTCACTGTAAACATAACACACTTTCAGTAACAGAATTTAAGCCTACCATATATAAACACTGCCTCGGACATGCTGCTTCTCTTGAACATATACACGGAAGTAAGCAGTGTTGCCAGATACTGTTGACGTTTTCCAGCCCAAAATATGTTCAAAACCTGCCAAAATGCACTCGAAACCGCCCAACTGGATGGGAAACCGCCCAATCTGGCAACACTGGAAGTAAGGCAGAAGGTAGTTTGTCAACATCACCTCAAGACGACACCGACGATTGGTCAAATTTGCGGGAAAGTTGCAGTGATTGGATATAATTGCAACACCGCCCTGAATTCGCAGGGATTGGTTGAATTTGCATTGAAGTTGCAAATCGCAACATCGCGAAATCCTGGAGGGTCTGATTGATCATTCCATTCTTCTGGATAGACTAGGAAATGTTGTGGGAATTAAGGGAACGGCCCTATCCTGGCTCAGCTCTTATTTAACTGATCGTTATCAGTATGTTGATATAAATGGTGATATTTCTAGACGTACTGAGGTAAAGTTTGGTATTCCACAAGGTTCTGTCGTGGGTCCACTGCTTTTTTCTCTATATATGTGTAGCGCGAATAATGTGTGGGGAGAGCACAGAGGACGGCAGGACAACGTTTGGAGGTAGAGAAGGCTTATTTATTTTCCCCAACTTTTCAGTCTAGGCAATGTAAGCACACGCACTCTCAGACACACACACTCTTCCTCCAATCCCGGGTCGTGCTCCCTCTGCTCTCTCTCAGCCTCCTTAAATAGGGAGCGGTTTACTGGGGAAAACACACACAAAACACAGGTTAATTACCATCAGGTGTAGCGATTCTGCCACTCACCTTCCCTGGCGCCACCCTCCTGTCACAGACCGGCGCTTGACCACGCCCCCGCTGCCACATACCCCCACCGCCCGACTCAGGCCGGGCGCCTGTCCAGCCCGCAGCTGACTCCCCCCCTCTTGAAGAGGGGAAGAAAGGAAGTCTGCCACGACCATCTGCGCCCCCGACCTGTGGACCACCTTGAAGTTGAAGGGTTGGAGTGCCAGATACCAACGGGTGATCCGCACGTTGGCATCCTTCATGCGGTGGAGCCACTGGAGGGGTGCGTGGTCCGAACAGAGGGTGAAAGAGCGCCCCAGCAGGTAGCAACGGAGGGCGAGGACTGCCCACTTGATCGCCAGGCACTCTTTCTCAATTGTGCTGTAGCGCCCCTCACGCACTGACAGCTTCCGGCTGATGTATAGGACTGGGCGATCCTCCCCCTCCACCTGCTGGGACAAAACGACCCCCAGCCCTCTGTCCGATGCATCTGTCTGCAACAAAAAAGGGAGAGAGAAGTCAGGGGAGTGTAAAAGTGGCCCCCCACACAGTGCAGCCTTTACCTCAGAGAAAGCCCGCTGGCACTGCTCCGTCCACTGGACCGGATCTGGCACCCCCTTTTTAGTGAGGTCAGTCAGCGGGCTGGTGACGTCCGAATAATTAGGTATAAACCTACGATAGGAGCCAGCCAGCCCCAGGAACTGTCTCACCCCCTTTTTGGTCTTGGGCCTCGCGCAGGTCGCAATCGCTGCTGTCTTATTAATTTGGGGACGCACCTGCCCGTTACCCAAGTGGAAGCCCAGATACCATACTTCCACCTGCCCAATCGCACACTTCTTCGGGTTGGCAGTGAGCCCCGCCCGCCTCAGCGACCTAAGGACGGCCCTCAGGTGTTGCAGGTGCCGCTGCCAGTCATTACTATAAATGATGATGTCGTCTAGGTAAGCGGCGGCATAGGTGGTGTGGGGCCGGAGGACCCGGTCCATCAGCCGCTGAAACGTAGCGGGCGCCCCAAACAGCCCAAACGGAAGTGTGACGAACTGGTGTAAGCCGAACGGTGTGGAAAAGGCTGTTTTTTCCCGGGATAATGGAGTCAAGGGGATCTGCCAATATCCCGTCGTCAAATCCAGTGTCGAGTAAAAGCGAGCCGTGCCTAGTCGATCGAGCAGCTCATCAATACGAGGCATTGGGTACGCGTCGAATTTAGACACCGCGTTGACTTTTCTATAGTCCACACAGAACCGGACCGAGCCGTCGGCCTTGGGAACCAAGACCACCGGGCTGCTCCAGTCACTGTGGGACTCCTCGATGATGCCCATTTCGAGCATGGCCTGAAGTTCTTCCCGAACCACCTTTTTTTTGTGTTCAGGTAATCTATAAGGACGGCTATGCACTACCACCCCCGGGGGCGTCTCTATGTGGTGTTCTATGAGGTTAGTGCAACTGGGCAGGGGCGAGAACACATCCGAAAACTCGGCCTGCAACTGGGCGACCTCCGTGAGTTGGGTCGGGGAGAGGTGGTCTCCACAGGGGACCGGAGAGGTACGTGATGCCAATGTCCCTTTTTGGACCTCAGGCCCCAGCTCCGCCTTCTCCGGAACTACCGACACCAACGCCACGGGGACCTCCTCGTTCCAGAGTTTCAGCAGATTGAGGTGGTAGATCTGTAGTGCCCCCTCCCTGTCCATTCGCCTAACCTCATAGTCAACGTCCCCGACTCGCTGTGTGACCTCAAAGGGTCCTTGCCACTTGGCGATTAATTTGGAGCTCGACGTGGGCAACAGGACGAGTACGTTATCTCCCGGAGTGAATTCTCTAAGGCGCATGCCCTTGTTGTACAGGCGGGTTTGCCGTTCCTGGGCCTGCCGCAAATTCTCCTGAGTTAGGTGGGTGAGCATGTGGAGTTTTGCGCGGAGATCCATAATGTACTGAATTTCGTTTTTGCTCTGTGAAGGTCCCTCCTCCCAATTTTCCCACAGTACATCTAAAATGCCACGCGGCTTATGCCCATATAATAATTCAAACGGGAAGAACCCCGTGGAGGCTTGGGGGACCTCTCGCACTGCAAACAGCAAGGATTCGAGCCACTTATCCCAGTTACGTGCGTCCTCACTTACGAATTTTTTGATAATATTCTTGAGGGTGCGATTGAACCGTTCAACTAAACCGTCTGTCTGTGGGTGATAAACGCTGGTGCGGATCGGCTTAATACCCAGTAGCCCATACAGTTCGCTCAGTGTTCATGACATAAACGAGGTGCCTTGGTCAGTCAGAATCTCTTTCGGGATTCCAACCCGGGAGACGACGTGGAAGAGGGCCTCTGCAATACTGCGTGCTGAGATATTGCGAAGAGGCACCGCTTCCGGGTATCGCATTGCATAGTCCACCAGAACTAATATAAAGCGGTACCCTCGTGTTGACCGATCTAATGGCCCGACGAGATCCATCCCAATTCTTTTGAACGGGGTCTCGATTAATGGTAAGGGGCGCAAGGGCGCTTTTGGAATGGCCGCTGGATTTACTAACTGGCATTCGCGGCACGCCGTACACCACTTCCGGACGTCGCCGCGAATCCCCGGCCAATAGAATCGGGCCATTATCCGGGCGAGTGTCTTATCCTGCCCGAGGTGTCCAGCCATGGGATTAAAGTGAGCCGCCTGGAATACCAATTCCTGGCGGCTCTTTGGAATTAACAACTGGGTGACTCGCTCTTTTGTCTGAGTGTCCTGCGTCACTCGGTATAACCTATCCTTCAAAATTGAAAAATAGGGGAAGGACGGGGTGGCGTTCGGCTGGAGCATTTGACCATCGATTACTCTCACTTGGTCAAACGCGTGTCGCAGAGTCTCATCTCGCGATTGTTCCAGTGGGAAATCCGCGAGGGATTCCCCAATAGAAAGAGGAGGGGCCGGCGGCTCCTCGCTCTGTCACGGAGATGACGTAGACGGCTCTGCGACCGCAGCTCCAGCCAAAGCGACACCGGGACCTTCCCCTGTCAACCGGCAGGACCCACTCTTTACTAGGCATGCCATTAAACCCCGAAATCCAGGCCAATCAGTCCCCAAGATCAAAGAGTGGGTAAGGCGAGGATTAACCACCGCCTTCACTATCGATTTTTCCCCTCTGAAATGTATGTGGACCGACACCAACGGGTAGCTGTGAATATCCCCGTGCACACACAACACCTTCACCCCTTGTGCTCCCCCCAATGCCTCGTCTTGCACCAGGCTTTGGCGGATCGAGGTCTGATTGCAACCTGAATCCACCAACGCCTGATATGTAGCCCCTTGTACATTTACCGGTATGCAATACACTCCGGCCCAATCGAGGGCAGCTTCTGGCGCGTCGGGGATCCGCACCACCGCCCCCACCTCCATCGCTGCACACTGTTGCTGCAGGTGGCCCGGTTCTCCACAGCGCCAGCAAACCGGCCCGGGCCTTCCCTCTGCAGCTGTGTTCGGGGGCTCACTCACCTGAGGGGGGGGAGAGACAGACACAGAAGGGAGAAATGGGAGGGCACCACGGGTGCGGCGGGCCGGCTGGGGTGGAGCTGGCCCCCGCCTCCGTGGTGGGGGAATGGGGCGAGGACGGGACACGGGAGGAGGGGGGGAGAAAGAGCGAGAGAAGAGGAGAGAGAAGACAATGTCATCTGTTGTCCTGCCGCCGGAACAGCCGCCAGATGATCCTCCGCCAGTCCTACGGCCTGATCCAGCGACGCCGGGTGGTGGCACTGGACCCACTCCGCGGTTCCGGCTGGTAAGCAGGCGATGAACTGTTCCAGCACCACCTGGTCGATGATTCCCTCGGCGTCGCGATCTTCAGCCCTCAGCCACCGCCAGCAGGCGTCCCGGAGCTGCTGGCCAAACGCGAATGGGCTGCCGACTTCCTCCATCCGCAGCGCGCGGAAGCGCTGATGCTGCTGCTCCGGTGTGCACCCCACGCGCTGGAGGACGGCCCGGCGAAGGTCGGCGTAGGCCAGCCGGCGGTCGGCGGGGAGCTGTAGTGTGGCCAGCTGCGCCTCTCCTGTCAGGAGGGGGAAGAGGCGCGCCACGCGCTGCTCCATTGGCCACCCCGAGGCTTCGGCGACCTGCTCGAACAAGGTGATGAAAGCCTCAGGGTCGTCCTGTGGGCCCATCTTGGTCAAGGTGAGGGGAGACGGGCCAATGGCCGGGGCGCTGGTGGACCCCACCGATGCGAGGAGAAGACGGAACGCCTCTCGATCTTCCTGCTGGGCCAGCACCAGGGCTTCGAAGCGGCGCTCCTGCTCCTTTCGGAGCGTGACGAGTGCCTGGTGCTGGCTCTGCTGAGCCGTGGCGAGGGTGTGGACCAAGTCCGCGAACGGGGAGGATTCCATGGAGCTTCAGGACTGGTGCTCTACCTTTCCTGGGTTTTGGCACCACTGTAGCGCGAATAATGTGTGGGTGGAGCACAGAGGATGGCAGGACAACGTTTGGAGGTAGAGAAGGCTTATTTATTTTCCCCAACTTTTCAGTCTAGGCAACGTAAGCATACACACTCTCAGACACACACACTCTTCCTCCAATCCTGGGTCGTGCTCCCTCTGCTCTCTCTCAGCCTCCTTAAATAGGGAGCGGTTTACTGGGGAAAACACACACAAAACACAGGTTAATTACCGTCAGGTGTAGCGATTCTGCCACTCAACTTCCCTGGCTCCACCCTCCTGTCACAGACCGGCGCTTGACCACGCCCCCGCTGCCACAATATGTTACCTCTGGGTGATATTATTCGTAAACATTGTATTAGTTTCCACTGTTATGCTGATGACACACAGTTGTATGTTTCTGCAAAACCTGATGAGAGACACCAGCTTAATAGAACTGAGGAATGTGTTAAGGACATTAGACACTGGATGCTTATTAACTTCCTTCTGCTTAACTCAGACAATACTGAAGTACTTGTACTCGGACCACATACAGCTAGAAGTAAGTTTTCTGATTACACAGTAACTCTGGATGACCTTTCTGTTTCTTCACGTGCAGCAGTAAAAGACCTCGGAGTGATTATTGACCCCAGTCTTTCTTTCAAAACTCACATTAATAACATCACCCAGATAGCTTTCTTTCATCTCAGAAATATTGCTAAGAGAAGAAATTTAATGTCATTACATGACACGGAAAAACTAGTTCATGCTTTCGTTGCCTCCAGGTTGGATTTTTGTAATGACTTACTGTCTGGATGTTCCAATAAGTGCATAAACAAGCTCCAGTTACTTCAAAATGCAGCAGGAAGAGTCCTTACTAGAACTAGAAAATATGACCACATCACGACTGTCTTATCCACACTGCATTGGCTCCCAATCAAATTTCGTATTGATTATTAAATACTACTATTGACCTTTAAAGCATGGAATGGTCTCGCACCACAGTACCTGAGTGAACTTCTGCTCCTCTATGACCCGCCACACCTACTTAGATCAAAAGGTGCAGGCTATCTGCTGGTACCTCGTATAGTGAAGGCTACATCAGGGGGCATAGCCTTTTCTTACAAAGCTCCACAGTTATGGAACAGCCTTCCAAGTAAATGTTCAGGAATCAGACACAGTCTCAGTGTTTAAGTCTCGGTTGAAAACATCTGTTTAGTCAAGCCTTTTGTTAATGGTGTTTATGAGGTAAAGGTGTAGATCTGGAGGGTCCTCAGACAGAGTGTTTTGGTAAACTGGGATGTATGGATGCTGTCAGTCCCCACTCGCTTGCTCACTCGAGTTTGTTGATGGTGTAGTGGCTGGCTGCTTTATGTCCCGGGGCTCCCTCATGCCTGTGTTACCTTCTGACTCTCCCCTTTTAGTTATGCTGTCATAGTTAGTTGCCGGAGTCCCTGCTTGTACTCAGTGCAATATGTATACTGTTCCTACTTATTCAGGTGATGTTGGGCATACCTAACAACCCGTGTTTTCTTTCCCTCTCCCTCCCCCCAAAATCTGTTCCTCTGAGTTACATGGAGTCAACAGGAAATCTTTTGGTGGAGACCTCAACTGGCTATCGTAGCCTGCAGGGAATCGGCCGTCAGACATTCTGTCGCATGTCCCAGACCCGGTGAAATGTAACTGAATTGTCTTGGCCAGCCCTAAGGGTCCCATCTGCATCCCACCACTGCTGAGGAGTGTGCTCCCATCACCCAATCAAGCATCCAGCCAGAGCAGGTCATGATATTTTTTAACCATATTAACATGCCATTGTTGTGTATTATGCCTGATGTCAAGACTCTCGTCTCTGCGAGCCTACCACACAGACTTAATACTTGTGTCATTTTTAGGGCATACCTAACAACCTGTGTTTTCTCCCCCCCCCCCATCTGTCCCTCTGAGTTACATGTTGGTCCTGAGATTGAGATGCTGACCTCTTCTGCCCCCCGGACCTGCTTGATCCATCCTGGTGCCCTGTGTCTGGTTGAAGTTTTATCACATCGCTCCTGTGGAGGATGGCTGTCAGGGTTTTGGTTGAGATGGGGATGGAACATCTTAAACCTCAAGGCCACCCTCAGAATGAGACAGAGATTCAGGACAGAGATGCAGAGAATTAGCGTTTTCAAAAAGGAAGTCTTTACTGAGAGCACCAGATCAAAAATCAAAATAAAACTTGAGCATGTATACTCCAGATCCAAAAGGTCAGTCATAAAAATGCACAAAAAAAGAGAAAACCCAAAAATGGCAAAACAGTACTAGGCACAAAAGTTCAAGGTTCAAAAATCACTTATAATCAGCAGTTCAAGGAAACTAAAGATCAAGTCCCAGGTTACAAAATCCAACGGAAAAATCACAGGCTCCTAAGTGTCCAAAAAATAAGTCAGAGTTCAAAGTAAATATCCACTCGAGAAAGTCAAAAGCAAAACATCCTCTTCTTAGAAAACAGAGGCAGTGGTCAAAAGGCAGTTCAGAACAGTGGAGCAAAACAGCTTTAGTGAAAAACCCAGGACAAGTACTCACATGGAGAACTCAGCAAAGTGGAAAGAAAACAAACTCATATATACTAAGTAACTTTAAAAACGCACAATGGAATTCAACATGATATCACTTTAGATCCATGCATATATTTGAAATTTATGATATTGTATGTAATGCACACACATCTTGAAACATCGATAAAGGACATTTATTGTCAAACTCAAGAATTAATTCACAATAAAAAAAATTCAAAGTGACAGTTGGTCCATGTTCGGACCGTCATGCTGGAGATTCTGGGTCTGTGTCATTCAGGGGTCTCAGCAGCAGTGACTGAGGGTGTCAGGAATCTGTCACGGAGGTGAGCTAGCCTGATGTGCTGATCCTGAACTGGCGTCGTGACTCGAGGCTGACCAGGGCATGGATGATCCCTGGTGCTCCCTGTCTGTCTGTAATGCTGACTCAAATGGGAAATGGTCGAATGATGAACACCGAAGTGCTGGGCGACCTCTGTCTGTGTACTTCCGGCACGCAACATCCCGATGGCCTGTTCATGTTGATTTTGGCTTAGGCGTGGCATCTTCAATAATGACAATTTTCCCATCATTTCCCCTGGGTATTTATAGGCAAGATTGTGTGTGTACAGTGTATGCAAAATTTGTTTGAAAATTAAAGCCTGTCCATGTCATTGACTACCCGAGTCATATTGTACGTTATTGAGTACAACTCCCTTAAATTCTGATTTGAGCACAGATTTGGAACTTATTCGGGCGGAACTAAGTTATTTTTCCATTGTGATATATTTCTTTTCTTCTTGAGATAAACTCAGCACGAATTCAGCAAGTTTTATCAATGTGCGTTTTTAAAGTTACTTAGTGTATATAGGCCAACCAATCAACTACTTGCCATCAATGATTCGCTTAGCCAATAGCATGAAGACAAGTGTAACCCAAGAAAAACAAAAGAAAATATAATGCTGAATAGTGGCATCTAGTGGCCAAGTAGATGAACAGCAGGCTGAAAAGTCCACAGAACCTGACAATGGCCCCATGAGGACAGTTGAAAATTCCACCTGGAGGGCGCTCTGGACTCTTACAGTAATGCTTTTATGGCTGAGGACTACAGTTGACTTGCTAACTTTAGGACTGCAGTTGTCATGAACAGTTTTGCACTCAAGGTTCCATCAATGAAGAGTTACATCAACGAAACTGTCATCATGTTAAAACTGTTAATGTTATAGTCATGCTGTCTGTTGTTGCCCAAATGAGGATGGGTTCCTTTTTGAGTCTGGTTCCTCTCGAGGTTTCATGTCGCTTGAGGGAGTTTTTCCTTGCCACAGGCTTCATCATTGGGGATAGATTAGGGACAAAATTAGCTCATGTTTTAAGTCGTTCAAATTCTGTAAAGCTGCTTTGTGACAATGCTTATTGTTAAAAGCGCTATACAAATAAACTTGACTTGACTTGAAATGCCCTCACTGGTGCAGTTTCAAAAGCTGAACTCAGGGTGGATTTCTTGAGGGTCTGTACCAGCTGAGGAACTGCAGACAGGGTCACATATTGTTCCCCACTCAGGAACACTGTAGCCCCCTCGAAAGGTTCAAGAATCTGAGTCAGTTCTTCAGTCAAGATCCACTGCTCTGGCTTCAGATCCAAATAGTGATGCTTTCCCCATGGGTTGACTGCAGGATCGGAAAGAGCTGCAGCCACTGGCCATCTCTGTTCAAGGAGCCTGGATAGCATATGAAGTGTACTGTTCCACCGAGTACTGACATCCTGTACCAACATGTGCTGTTGCACTCCCATTTGCTGCTGCTTTTCTTTAAGTTTTGTGCAGGCCAGTTCACTCTTTTTAAAGTGCTCCACCAGGCATCTTGCAGAGGCCACACAACTTGAGATGGTTTTGTTATTTTTCAATGTATTCTGCACAACCAAATTCAGTGTGTGCCCTGCACATCTAACAGAGGCCCATCCGTGTCTCTCTTTCAGAATTCTAGCAGCTGCCACTACATTGTCCCCATTGTTATGGACAACTGCCTTCATCTTTTCAAAAGGAATGTGAAATTTGGTAGCAGCCTCCTCCAGCCAATCTGCAATGTTTGTGGCTGTATGCCTCTCCTCTGGAGGCATTGTAGTAAGGGAGAGGGACTTCATTTCCCAATCATCTCCCAAAAAATGACATGTGACCCCCAGATAAGCCTCTGTGGCCACACTCGTCCAAATGTCTGTTGTCAGTGCAACACAATCTGTCTCCTGAAGAACACACTTTAATGTATGTTATTTCTGAGTACTTTTGCTCCATCATATTTGTGAAATATGTTCTTGAGGGAATGATGTATTTGGGATTGAAAGCTTTGATCATATTCTTAAATCCTGTGTCCTCCACCATGGACAGTGGGCGCATGTCTGTGATGAGCATATTTAAAATGCTGTTGGTAAAAACTGCATCTTCTTCCACAGTGCATGAGGGGCCTGAACGAACGAAGCTGTCCATGCACTGTTGTGATGTACTGTGGGGAAAAAAAAACATTGATTTGTACAACAAATGCTATAAACTCGCCCAAAAGTAAATCTATATGCTAATGAATGTAGATTTGTCCATCTGTAGCATTTATTATTACTACTTTATGTATGGGGAAGGCATGTTTTGAGATGTAACCTCTGTGCGTGTGTACACGCGCGGGAGGGAGAGATGAAGAGGGATGAATTACGAGTGAGATTTTGGGGCATTTGCTCTCTTGTTACTTATCATGCCTCATCACTATCGACTCATAACACAGGCTACAAATAATTACAAATATTGTACTAATGTTCTAACAAGCGAGTGTTCATATCAGTTAGCAATTGTAAAAATACATTACCTTGTAGAGGCTCCCAGTCCGCTTGGAGAAGTGCAGTTCATGTGAGGATGCTTTCGGTTCAGGTGCTGCAGCAGTGGTGAAGTACTATTATGGTAGGCCAGGTCCGTTTTACAGTGTATACACTGCACTACATTGTGCGCCTTACGAAGCGTAAAATGGTCCCACAGTTTAGAAATTTTCTGCCTTTTATGCACACCGGTATCTTCGTTTTCTGCCACTGCCAGAGAGCAAATTAAATCGTGCAGCCTTAAATCTTTGAAATGCACGTCAATTATTACAGTCTGTGTGAAACAATGATACCGGAGCTGCACAGTCGTCTACAAAGCGGGAGTAATACGATAGCAGAGACATTTAAAATAGACGGACTTTGGTGACATGAATTAAACGAAGCCTCGAGGCAAAGAATTTGCCTCGAACATTTTTTGTAATCGAATTATTTGAGTTACTCAAATAATCGTTTCAGCCCTAGTGTCAATTCTATCTTTTTTAACTAGGTGGCACTATGGAGTTAATGAAACCCACCTACACGAATTTTCAATATCACCTCAAATTGTATCACAGGACAAATGTGCAAAATTCCATGAGTTTTTGGCCATTGTAAGCCCCTCAACAGTGCCAGAACATTTCAAAATCCCTCATTCCATCCAGCATGGCTGACTTCCTGTTGGGTGGAGTCATATACAACCAAGTGAAATTTGTCCTTTACCACAAGAGTATCGATTACACCAAATCTTCTGCCGATCTGAGCAACTTCATCTCAACCATAGCTTGTTCTTGGGGGCACTATAGAGCTTTGGGACCACGCCCAGTCCCTTGCTCAGTGTAACTTTGTGATCTCATGCACATTTGATCAGTGTGCCAAAATTCATAAGTTTAAGCATCACAAGTGCCTCAAAAACAAGTTTTCCTGCAGAGAAAAAAATAATTAGAAGAAAAAACAACATGCCGAAAACAATAGGGCTTTGCACCTACAGTGCACCTCAATGCTCAGGCCCTAAAAACAGCACAAAAATTAATCATTTTGAAGACAGGTTAAGCCTTACTTACACAAAAGATGGTGCCTGGCTGACCCCCAGGTGAAATTATCATGGGATGCGTGACGTCATGCGCAAGAGGTCTATTTGTCCATCTCTTAATTGACCTGAACTGTCTGCACAAGGGCATCAGTTCAAAGAGAGAATATCTGGGGTGGGATGGATCTTTTAATATACCCTGGGTTCTTTTGAGGCAGCAGGAACTGTAAAGCTCTTCCAGACAGGGGACAGGGCATCCGATGATTATCTGGGTGGTGGTGACGACCTTCTGGAGCACTTTCCTCTCTGCTGCTATGCAGCTAGCAAACCACACACTGATGCAGTATGCAAGTATGCTCTCTGTGGAGCAATGGTAGAAGGACACAAGCAGTTTTTGAGTGAGGTGGTTCTTTCTGAGGATCCTCAGGAAGTCTCTGCTGTGCCTTATTTATCACTTGTGTGGTGTTGGTGCTCCACGTCAGGTCCTCCTCCATGTGCACCCCCAGGAACCGGAAGTCCAAGATCCTCTCTACACATTCCCCACTGATGAGAATAGGCCGAATGTCCGTTTTCTTTTTCCTGAAGTCTATGAGCAGCTCCTTGGCTTTGGTAGTGTTGAGGACCAGGTTGTTGTCTCTGCACCATCCAGACAGCTGGTCCACCTCATCCTGATAAGCAGACTCCTTCCCCCCAGAGATGAGCTCCACTATGATAGTATCATCCGCAAATTTGACAATGTCATTAATGGAGTGAGCGGGATGCAGTCGTAAGTGAAGAGGGTGAAAAATAGGGGGCTCAACACACAGTCCTGTGGGAAGCCAGTGCGAAGGCTGAGATGTGGGGGGGGGGCTACTCTGACCCTTTGGGAGCAATCAGACAGGAAGTCCTTTATCCAAAGGCAGAAGGATTGAGACAGTCCCAGGTCTGTCAGCTTGGACACCAGTCTGTGAGGGAGAATGGTGTTGAATGCTGAGGTAAAGTTCACAAAGAGCAGCCCAACATAGCTCTTCTGTTGCTCAAGGTGAGTAAGGGCAGTGTGGAAAGCTGTGGGACCTGTTAGCTCTGCAAGCATACCGGTGTCTGTCTAACGTGGGTGGGAAGCTTGCGATGATGAGTCCGGACCAGTTTCTCAAAGCACTTCATGATGACAGCAGTAAGTGCCACTGGACAGTGGTCATTCAGGCTGCTGCTGATGGTCTGCTTTTGGCAGTGGAACTATTGAGAGGACTTCAGGCAGGGAGGGACGGTGGACTGGGATAGGGACTGGTTGACTTCTCGTGATATCCTGTGGTCTGTACATAACGTGGTTCAAGGAGATGTTTTATTTTAATCCAAGATGCATGTCCATCAGAAATACTGGCCAGAGGTGATCAATTACTGCAGGAGTCTTGGTCAAGGTGGCCCATTGCTATTTAGACCCTAATACTCTCTAAGCTTAAATATTAACAGTCCCATGAGCCTTTGCACTCTGGCAAGGCTCAGTGGAACTGGCAACATCTAGGGTGACTGCCTTTTCTGGTCACGACAACAATAATCCTCCTCCCTGGACCTAAAATTATTTTCAAAATCAAACTGAGAATGGGATTAAAGGCCATTTAGTTTTAAAAAATGTAAAATTTCTAAATAAGTGATTACAATGGGTGGTGTAGTGGTTAGCGCTGTTGCCTCACAGCAAGAAGGTTTGGGTTCAAGCCCCGTGGCCGGCGAGGGCCTTTCTGTGTGGAGTTTGCATGTTCTCCACGTGTCCGTGTGGGTTTCCTCCGGTTTCCCCCACAGTCCAAAGACATGCAGGTTAGGTTAACTGGTGACTCTAAATTGACCGTAGGTGTGAGTGTGAATGGTTGTCTGTGTCTATGTGTCAGCCCTGTGATGACCTGGCGATTTGTCTAGGGTGTACCCTGCCTTTCGCCTGTAGTCAGCTGGGATAGGCTCCAGCTTGCCTGCGACCCTGTAGAACAGGATAAAGCAGCTAGAGATAATGAGATGAGATGAAGTGATTACAACCCTTTTTAATTAAAAAGCAGAGTCATTGTTGTATTTAAAAATATATATTATTTCATGAGCCTGTCTAAAAATGCATGGGGTTGCTCAAAATTCACAGCACACTTTGTCTCATAGCACACCAGGTATATACCGTACAGTGGTGCTTGAATGTTTGTGAACCCTTTAGAATTTTCTATATTTCTGCATAAATATGACCTAAAACATCATCAGATTTTCACAGAAGTCCTAAAAGTGGATAAAGAAAACCCAGTTAAACAAATGAGAGAAAAATATTATACTTGGTCATTTATTTATTGAGGAAAATGATCCAATATTACAAATCTGTGAGTGGCAAGAGTATGTGAACCTTTGCTTTCAGTATCTGGTGTGACCCCCCGTGCAGCAATAACTGCAACTAAATGTTTCCGGTAACTGCTGATCAGTCCTGCACAATGGCTGGGAGGAATTTTAGCCCATTCCTCCAAACAGAACAGCTTCAACTCTGGGATGTTGGTAGGTTTCCCCACATGAACTGCTCACTTCAGGTTCTTCCCACAACATTTCGATTGGATTAAAGTCAGGACATTGACTTGGCCATTCCAAAACATGAACTTTATTCTTCTTTAACCATTCTTTGGTAGAACGACTTATGTGCTTAGGGTCATTGTCTTGCTGCATGACCCACCTTCTCTTGAGATTCAGTTCATGGACAGATGTCCTGACATTTTCCTTTAGAATTCGCAGGTATAATTCAGAATTCATTGTTCCATTAATGATGGCAAGCCGTCCTGGCCCAGATGCAGCAAAACAGGCCCAAACCATGATACTACCACCACCATGTTTCACAGATGGGATAAGGTTCTTATGCTGGAATGCAGTGTTTTCCTTTCTCCAAACATAACACTTCTCATTTAAACCAAAAAGTTCTATTTTGGTTTCATCCATCCACAAAACATTTTTCCAATAGCTTTCTGGCTTGTCCTAGCTTTCTGGCTTGATCTTTAGCAAACTGCAGATGAGCAGCAATGTTCTTTTTGGAGAGCAGTGGCTTTCTCCTTGCAGCCCTACCATGCACACCATTGTTGTTCAAGTGTTCTCCTGATGGTGGACTCATGAACAGTAACATTAGCCGATGTGAGAGAGGCCTTCAGTTGCTTAGAAGTTACTCTGGGGTCCTTTGTGACTTCGCCGACTATTATACGCCTTGCTCTTGGAGTGATCTCTGTTGGTTGACCACTCCTGGGGAGGGTAACAATGGTCTTGAATTTCCTCTACTTATACACAGTCTGTCTGACTGTGGATTGGTGGAGTCCAAACTCTTTAGAGACGGTTTTGTAACCTTTTCCAGCCTGATGAGCATCAACAACGCTTTTTCTGAGGTCCTCAGAAATCTCCTTTGTTTGTGCCATGATACACTTCCACAAACATGTGTTGTGAAGATCAGACTTTGATAGATCCCTGTTCTTTAAATAAAACAGGGTGCCCACTCACACCTGATTGTCATCCCACTGATTGTAAACACCTGACTCTAATTTCACCTTCAAATTAACTGCTAATCCTAGAGGTTCACACACTTCTCCTACTCACAGATATGTCTCATCTCATTATCTCTAGCTGCTTTATCCTGTTCTACAGGGTCGCAGGCAAGCTGGAGCCTATCCCAGCTGACTATGGGTGAAAGGCAGGGTACACCCTGGACAAGTCGCCAGATCATCACAGGGCTGACACATAGACACAGACAACCATTCACACACTCATTCACACCTACGGATAATTTAGAGTCACCAGTTAACCTAACCTGCATGTCTTTGGACTGTGGGGGAAACCAGCGCACCCGGAGGAAACCCACGCTCACAGATATGTAATATTGGATCATTTTCCTCAATAAATAAATGACCAAGTATAATATTTTTGTCTCATTTGTTTAACTGGGTTCTCTTTATCTACTTTTAGGATTAGTGTGAAAATCTGATG
The DNA here is from genome assembly GCF_027579695.1 of Neoarius graeffei. Taxonomy (NCBI): domain Eukaryota; kingdom Metazoa; phylum Chordata; class Actinopteri; order Siluriformes; family Ariidae; genus Neoarius; species Neoarius graeffei. The sequence goes on from NC_083587.1 coordinate 2,478,600, forward strand.
TTTTAGGTCATAATTATGCAGAAATATAGAAAATTCTAAAGGGTTCACAAACTTTCAAGTACCACTGTACATATCCAAATCAACCCTCACCAAACCGATGTTGAAATTAAACAAGGGCAAGTCAAGAATTCTAAGACAAATGAAAAAAATCTTTATTTATGAAAATAACAACGCTATTTCTCTACATATCCTCCATTTAAGTCTAAACACTTCTGCAAGCGATGTTTTCATCGGAGAATTCCTTCTTTGTAGTCCTTTTTTGAATTCCTTTTGAAATTATAACATCTGTCTTAGAACTTTTTGACTTTTGTTTGCACTTGTGAATTCATGGAAATGAAACTGATTGCGTAAAAAGTCATACCAATTGCATACCCCAGCATCAAACCAACTCTCATAGTGGCAAATTGTGTGGCATCGAAAATCATCAGATCATTGGTGTGGTAAGAAGTTTTATATTAACTTTAGCATTAATTATAGCTAACAATATATGTTCAAATCCTGTAGTGTCATGCTTCTCTGTTTAGCCTTGACATTTAGAAAAGAAACAAGCTGCAAATGTGAATGAATAAGTTCTTTGTTTTTGCGCGCGTATGAGAAGCTGCTACCGGGTTGTCGTGGATGCGGCAGAGTCAAGGAAAACTTGGAACAGTTTTTCTCAGCTGCAGTTGGGAAAACAGACTATTACAAAATGTTGATGGAAGCTATGATTATGACTAATATCTTGTGTAAGATAGGAAGCTGAACATGCCTAGAAGTAAATATGGGAGGACCTATGTTAGTGACTACCTGGGCTTGTGATTTTATGGGACTTTCATTAAATTATACAATAAATAAATACATTTGCTTGAGCATTATTCAGGTGTTACTTGTATTTCTATTATTAACAGGTGAATTTCCACCACACTGGCTAAAAGAATCGATGTAGGATCGCATTGTGATCAAACTTGTGATTTACACCACTTGTCCACATATCAGTGACAAGAAGAAATTGATGTTAATTGGAGCTACTTTCATCTAGTCATCATATTTTGTTTCTTAAAAATATACAATCTTCATAATAAATTTATGACAAACTCACAACCGAGGAGTCTCCACTGTTCCTGGCTTCCTCTCTGTTTACCAGCTCTACCTGGCAGGGTCCGAAGTGTGCACCTACTGGAACAGTCTCCCCCTTATTAAACACTCCCAGGCCTGCATCAGGAATACTGGACTTCTGGATTTCTAGCCCAGGAGGAAGAGTTTGTCTGGCTCGGTCAGGGACTCCCATGGGAACAGAAGTATCTGGGATGAAGAGGGGCGGTCCATGAACCTCACATTTGTTGAGGAAGAAGGATTTGCAAAATTCGCAGTCTGGGAGTAGAGAAAACACAACAGGAAGAAATGAGGCCCAAATGTGTGTATGTATCTAAGACCACACACACAGTACATTAGTCCTGTATAAAAATTATCCTAAGAAAGCTTGCCAGTAAGGTTCACTGAGCATCTGGTTGAGACTAGAGATGTCCGTCAGGACTGAGATCTCACAGGAGTGTACACAAGTACGCATTGTTTTTACTTCCTTGTGGGCATAAACAAGTGGTCAGAAGCTTGCAGGGCAAAATAAAACAATGTTCATTAGCATGACTGTGGCACTATGTGATGTGACTAAATCAAGTTAGTTTCACTTTAAATTTGAGGTGAAACATCAAGATGCAGTCAATGACACCATTAACTTCATATAATCCCAATTCCATAAAAGTTGGGATGCTGTGTAAAATGTAAATAAAAACAGAATGCAATGATTTACAAATTCTTTTCAACCTATATTCAATTGAAAGACCTTTATTATTCGTCACATGCACACTTCAAGTACAGTGAAATTCATCCTCTGCATTTAACCCATCTGAAGCAGTGAACACGCATGCACACACTCAGAGCAGTGGGCAGCCACACTACAGCGCCCGGGAGCAGTCAGGGGTTCGGTACCTCGCTCAAGGGCACCTCAGCCCAAGGCCGCCCCACATTAACCTAATGACCACACAATAATAATCTCATCTCATTCTCATTATCTCTAGCCACTTTATCCTGTTCGACAGGGTCGCAGGCAAGCTAAAGCCTATCCCAGCTGACTATGGGCAAAACAGAATCTCCATGATTCTGACACATGTAGGAACAGTATACATATTGCACTGAGTACAAGCAGGAACTCTGGCAACTAACTATGACAGCATAACTAAAAGGGGAGAGCCAGAAGGTAACACAGGCATGAAGGAGCCCCAAGGCATAAAGCAGCCAGCCACTACACCGTCAACAAACTCGAGTGACCAAGCGAGTGGGGACTGACAGTATCCATACATCCCAGTTTACCAAAACACTCTATGTCTGAGGACCCTCTAGATCTACTCCTTTACCTCATAAACACCATTAACAAAAGGCTTGACTAAACAGATATGTTTTCAGCCTAGACTTAAATGCTGGGACTGTGTCTGATTCCTGAACATTACTTGGAAGGCTGTTCCATAACTGTGAGGCTTTGTAAGAAAAGGCTCTGCTCCCTGATGTAGCCTTCACTATACGAGGTACCAGCAGATAGCCTGCACCTTTTGATCTAAGTAGGCATGGCGGGTAATAAAGGAGCAGAAGTTCACTTAGATACTGTGGTGTGAGACCATTTAGTGCTATAAAGCTCAATAGTAGTATTTTATAATCAATATGAAATTTGATTGGGAGCCAATGCAGTGTGGATAAGACAGGCGTGATGGGGTCATTTTCTAGTTCTAGTAAGGACTCTTGCAGCTGCATTTTGAACTAACTGGAGCTTGATTATGCACTTATTGGAACATCCAGACAGTTAGGCATTACAATAATCCAACCTGGAGGTAACGAAAGCATGAACTAGTTTTTCCGCATCATGTAGTGACATTACATTTCTTATCTCAGCAATATTTCTGAGATGAAAGAAAGCTATCCGGGTAATGTTATCAATGTGAGTATTGAATGAAAGACTGGGGTCAATAATCACTCCGAGGTCTTTTACTGCTGCATGTGAAGAAACAGAAAGGCCATCCAGAGTCACTGTGTAATCAGAAGACTTACTTCTAGCTGTATGTGGTCCGAGTACAAGTACTTCAGTCTTGTCAGAGTTAAGCAGAAGGAAATTAATAAGCATCCAGTGTCTAATGTCCTTTACACATTCCTCAATTCTATTAAGTCTCTCATCAGGTTTTGCAGAAACATACAACTGTGTGTCATCAGCATAACAGTGGAAACTAATACAACACTGTAAACCCAAACAGTTCTTGCAACTTATTAACATTATCTATTCAGTACTTAAAACCTGGTATTTAGTTGAGCTAACAATAAATTTAATAGTTTTCTGAGCAAGTTAACACATTTTGATTGTATTGGAATTTATTTTTTTGAGTACACATACTAATATATTTTCATTATCAGTCAAACGTGACGTCTGACGTCACCAATGTCGTTGCAGTTCACAATCTGAACAGAATCAAGGAAATGGCGGAGAATTTTGGTGGATGAGACGGACAGGGCTGATTTTTACATTCACGTTGCCTCCGTGGGAAGGGTGTTCACCAGGGGAAATACTTTTATAGTATTCTCATTGCTTTTCATATTAACTGGCCTTATCTGGTAAGTAAACGTTTTTGTCGTTGTTTGCGCGCACGCGCAAACCATTGTTAGCGCGCGCGCAAACCATTGTTAGCTGATGCTGCTGTCTTCTGCCACGAGCAAGCTATAGTGTTGGTTAGTGTAAAGTTAATAACTTGCAGCTAGAAAGCACATTTGAGCATGCAAATAAAGTATGTTTATTTGTACAAAACTTAAAGCAAAAAAGAATGTAGACATGGCCGGATTCTCATGGGTAACCTATTTTTTTGCTCGCGATGCAATGAGTTGCCTGCACTTGCAGCTTGAGACGGAGTGAGGAAGATCTGTGTGACCAAAAGACCACATTGAGTTTTGACTAAATTAAGTTTACCATTGTACATCTTATTGATGCATGTTAATAATGCATTTTGTTTAAATGAGTTGAAGGAAATATTATATATGCAAAATGTGATACTTTTATTATATTTCACAGTAATGTGGTATTATGTGAAGTTAATATTTGTATTGTTGCTCTCTCTTGTAGGCTCAAGTGGAAGGTGAGAAGTGCACAAGCAATTCCTCCTCAATCCTGGTACTGTATCAGGTCTAACTTTAAGGCTAGTTACGGTTAGGATGGCAATGGCGTGGAAATGCAAGTTGCGCACTGCATCATTTCAGTCCCGAGTAAAATTATTCAGACATTGTCGCCTACAACACAGTAATTTTTCTAGAGTTAGCCCTCTGCCATGTCTCTATGACGATTGTATTTGTAGTTTTCAGTCTTTTGATTCACTTAAAGCACATCTATCACGATGTCACAGCAATACAGAAAGATTGGATAGAGAAAAGAGTGCTCATATATATTATTCATGCCGCATGTGTAACTTCAAGCATCCCTTTTCTGAGGCAGTACTGTTTGGACATTTGAGAAGTCATTTGAGAAAGCATGAGATAGTCGCTTGCCCATTCAAGAACTGTAACTACCGCACAAATGTTTATTCTTCCTTTAATGCACACAAAAGCAGAGCCCATGGTGGTAGTTCAGATTTTGAAGATGGTGTGGTGTCTGTAGAGAATGATGGCACTCCAGCAGCATCTTCTGCTGATGGTGTTGATGAAGGGCCTGCTCAGTTTGAGGCTACAGATGACTTTAATCAGACTGAGGATGAGAGTGACAGTGACACAGATGAATTGAGGGCCCAGTTGCTCCACAACTTGGCATCATTATTTTTAAAGATGCAAACTATTCTCCATGTCTCTGACTTGGCAACTCAGGAAATTGTAGAACATTTGTCTCAAATGTTTTCCTTGTGCCAACCCGTCATCAAGAAGACCATACAAGAGGTATTATTGAGACATGACACTGTTGTTAGTGAAACATGTTTAGATGAGCTTGTCAGTGCTGTTATGGGCTGTAACATTTTTACTAGCGCAACTGGTAAAGGTGAGTTATTATCCACAACTAAGAGACGGAAAACTTATGTTGAAAGACATTACCCTGTGGTAAGGCCTGTACAGTATGAACTAGAGCCAGGACACACTACTGTGCACATTTCCATTCTTGAGATGATTCAGGAAATGTTTAGACATACTGACATTCTTGATAAAATTAAAGAAACAAAACCAGCACAACAAGGTCAGTACATGAGCCACCAAGATGGGTCTTATTTCAAAGATAATGAGCTACTGTCCTCAGAAGAGCTAACATTACCCCTACTTTTGTACACTGATGATCTTGAAATTGGTAATCAGCTTGGCACGTCAAGAAAAATTCATAAAATCACTGCCATTTACTGGGCCTTTGCAGATCTTCCTAGTAAATACAGGTCAAACTTGCATGTAATTCAGCTTGCAGCATTATGTAAAGTCCCTGATGTTGAGAGATTTGGTTATGAAAAAACACTTGGCCCTCTCTTGGGAGAACTTCGTACTCTTGAAAGAGATGGTGTGTTCATTGAATCCATTGGTCAGGTAGTTAAGGGCACTGTCATGTGTGTGGTGTCTGACAATCTTGCAGCCCATTCTTTTGCAGGTTTTATGAAGTCTTTTAGGGCCAAATATTTTTGCAGATTCTGCACTGCTACAATAGACCAAATTCAGTCTCACGAGGTTTCAGATGGGGAGTTTAGTGTGAGGACAAAAGCCAGCCATGATCATGACTTGAATGTTGTGAAGCAGGGGGAGAAAGTGAGTCAGCGTGGTGTGCAAGGGGACTGTGTTCTCAACCAGAGGTTGGAGTATTTTCATACTGTCACTGGTTTCCCACCTGATGTCCTACATGATCTGTCGGAGGGCATTGTGCCCGTAGAACTGGCCTTGTGTATTAGAAAGATGATCCGTTCCAAATACTTCACTCTTCAGTATTTGAACAAAAGAATAGCATCATTTCCATACCAGCACACGGACAATGTTGACAGACCCCAGCGTATCCCAAAGACATATGCTAAAAAGAAAACCATTGGAGGCAATGGTCATGAGAACATGACATTGCTCAGGTTACTCCCTTTGATTATTGGTGATAGAATTCCTGAGGATGATGAAGCTTGGCTTGTGCTTATGGATTTGAAGGAAATAGTTGAGTTGGTCCTGTCCCCAAAATTTACAGAGGAAGCTATCCAATATTTAGAGACAAAGATAAAAGACCACCGGCAAATGTTGAAGGAAGTCTTTCCTAATGTCACACTCCGCCCAAAACACCACTATGTTGAGCATTATCCCAACCTCATTCGTTGTTTTGGCCCCGTTGTTCACCTGTGGACGATTAGGTTTGAGGGTAAACATCGCTTTTTCAACCGTACTGTTCATGACACACAAAACTTTAAGAATGTGCTAAAAACATTAGCATGGAGGCATCAATACATGATGGCATACTATCTGAGTGCCCCATCTTTCTTTAAACCTCACCAGCAGACATCGAGTGTTTCTTCTGTGATGGTTTCCACACTCCCTGATATTGCCATGGCATACATTGCCCAAAACACTGACAGCAATATGATTTACAGCACATCAAGGGTAACCATAGATGGAACTGATTATGCTGCAGGAATGTTTGTGTCAGTTGGACAAGAGGGTGCACTGCCGCAGTTTTGTAGAATTGAACAGATTTTCCTGGTGAACAGTCACATCGTTTTCCTTTGCCGAGAACATGAATCACGATACATTGAACACCTGTGCTCCTATGAACTTGTATCAGGAAATTTAGCAGTTCACATCACATCAGAGCTCAATGACACATTGCCTCTGTCTGCATATTTCAGACAAGGAAAACTTATAACACCAAGGCGATATATATACATTAATTGAGAAGTAGATTGATTCTTACCATATGGGCTTTAGTCCTATTGGTAGCTTATTGTTAAAATTGGACAATACCTCTGAAAAGGGACAGCTGTTTAATGCTCGATCTGTGTACTCAAACATTTAATTTACTTTTCAGTGTGTTAAAAACAGAAAAAAGAGATGGCTGCCCCCCAGAAATTCCTGCTATGTGTTTATGTGGACATGGATGTTGCCATGAAGCTCACTCTAAATGGCCGACAAAACTCTGTAGAAGAGCTGAAGATGATAATGCAAGAGAAGTTCAAGCCAAGACTGGATAGTGACTTCAGCCTTCAATATGAAGACCCAGACTTTAATGGGCAGCTAAGTGTACTTGTGGATATAGAGGAACTTCCAGAAAAGGCTACCTTGAAAGTTATGAGATCAGAAAGTGATGAGTCTTCTACTGCAAGTTCTGATACAGACATACTCCCACATGTACCCTTAACTCGGCGCCAGAAGAAATGGCCTGATGCTTTCACTGTGCCAACTTTCTCTTATGAAGTGGAGCATGTACTTGAAGAAGGAAATCGTGTCTTTGAGACATCTGGAAAGACTGTGAAATTGACAAGATCCCAGAAGCACAATGTGCTGGAAAGTATGGCTGAAACTATTCACAGCTTCAAGCCATACCCTAGTGACAGGGAAATTGGTAAGGCTGCTGAAGCCCTCATTACAGCCCACCCTTGCCTGAAAGAGCTTGGAAGCAAGACTGGATGGTATGGATGGAAGGTCAGTTTAGGCTTTAAGATGGGTAATTATCGCCAAAAACTGGCCAGATCAGGGTGTGCAGAGGTGTCTGTCAATGCAGGAAAAAGAAGCAAAAATAACCCAGACAATGAGCACCCTCATTCCAACATTAAACGAGCTCGTCATGCTGAAGTAAACTTCCTTCCCAACTTTCCCAGAGGAGAGAACCAGGCAACACTTGAAAACATGAGACTGGAGATCATTAAAGAAGTTGAAAAGACAGAGAAAAATCTGGTGTGGATAGATAAACTTATGCAGACAACCTTTGCTTTACGCCGCCAAGACATTGTTAAGAGTGAATTGCCAGTTAGAGACTTGCTGAATAGCTGGCCAGCCTTGCGGATGGAATCACAGGTAACAGCTGCTTGCGTCTGTCCACATTCAAATCAGTTGTGATGGTGTTAATTTTATGACACTGCAAGATGCTAGAAATAAGCTTTTATTGATTCTGTCAATATGTCTGTGTTTGTGTGTCTGCAGGTTTGTTCAGAGTTCCATCGCATTACAAATGTGAACCTGCGCAACACATTCTACTCTGAGCTTGACCGACACACACCACGACTGATCACCTTGTACAAGCAGAAGGCATCACGGACTGGGAAGACTGCAGAGGCACTACGAGCAGTCTTCGAGGCTTATGATCTTCAGGTATGTCTAGGATGAACTCAGCACATAAGTGGTCATATTGTATACCAATTACAGTATATCCAAGTATTATTGCCGAAAACTAAATCAGGAACCTCTGGAATCAGGCTTTGTTCACACTGCAGGCCAAATCTATTTTTAGAATATATCTGATTGGAATCTTATTAGATTGAATCTGATTATAACTGTCTGTCCACTTACACCTTGTAAGTGATCCATTCTGATCTGTGCATCGGCATTGGCACCCTCCAATCCACATTGGTTGCTATAGGAGCCTAATACAGTGTATCACAAAAGTGAGTACATCCCTCACATTCTTGCAAATATTCTCTCATATCTTTTCATGGGACAACACTATAGAAACAAAACTTTGATATTTAAATTAGTCATTGTACAGCTTAGCAGTATAGATTTATTGTCCTCTGAAAATGAAATGGATTAGCCTAAACCGATTGGAATCAGATTTGAAACCATCTCTGTATGTGGTTTTAATCAGATTTGGAAAAATTATACCTCAAATATTTGGCAACTCACACTATCAAAAAACTAAGATGGATACGATCTGGATATGCAAAAAATCTGATTTGGAGTGTCAGTATGAACAAGGCCTCAAGGTAAACAGAAATAGTTGAGTTAAATTGAATTTGCTTGAGTTAAAATAAGTTGATACTACAGTACCGGTATGTGCGGTCAAAGTAAAAAACAGCATTGGCTGAAAAACCAGAATTATCTGGTTTTCTGCATTAATTGGTCACTAAATGTGATATGATCCTCATGTAACTCTCCAGTATGACTAAACACAATGTACTGAAGCTAAAAAAGTAAGAGAACCCTTCAAGTCAATCACATACTGACTCTCCTTTTGCAGGGATAAACACAAGCCAGGGTTCCTGATACCTGTGAATCAGACCTGCACAACCCGGGAGGATTTTTAGGAGGTATTTTAGTCCGTTCTTCTTTCAGTTCAGTCATATTTTTAGGATATCTCGGGTGAATGGTTTTGTGTGCATCTCTATCGATGATTGTCATCACCCTGTTGAAAGGTTGACAAACTTGGGGCCTGTTGTCGTTTGCAGTAATAACAAGTTGTCCAGTACCTGAGACATCAGAACAACCACAAATCATGATGCTCCTTGAGCTGCAGTTCAGAATAGAGAGGGTGCATAAATGGTGCCCTGAGTGTGCTCATGGCAGGACACAATGGAGACTTTGCGCTCCAAAAATACATGTTGAGTACCTAGGTACTCCACAATGCTACTTTGAGTGGTTTGTGGATTCATGAAACATATAATGAATCGTGGGGCGGCACGGTGGTGTAGTGGTTAGCGCTGTCGCCTCACAGCAAGAAGGTCCGGGTTCGAGCCCCGTGGCCGGCGAGGGCCTTTCTATGTGGAGTTTGCATGTTCTCCCCGTGTCCGCGTGGGTTTCCTCCAGGTGCTCCGGTTTCCCCCACAGTCCAAAGACATGCAGGTTAGGTTAACTGGTGACTCTAAATTGACCGTAGGTGTGAATGTGAGTGTGAATGGTTGTCTGTGTCTATGTGTCAGCCCTGTGATGACCTGGCGACTTGTCCAGGGTGTACCCCGCCTTTCGCCTGTAGTCAGCTGGGATAGGCTCCAGCTTGCCTGCGACCCTGTAGAACAGGATAAAGCGGCTAGAGATAATGAGATGAGATATAATGAATCGTGCGGAAACAACGCACAGCACTATGTGGCTTTAAAATGACACCATTAATGAAGTGAAGTGAACTATTCTGAAGTGAAGCTGCCATCATGATTTGTGGCTGTTTTGATGTCTCAGGTACTAGACAACTTGTCATTGCTGCAAGAAAAATATAAGTCCTAGGTTTATTATCCTTTCAACAGGGTAATGACCATTACCCATCGAGATGCATAGAAAACCATTCACACTAGACCTCCTAAGAATATGGCTGAACTGAAAGAACAGACTAAAATGCCTCCTACAGTAAACATCCTCCCAGGGTTGTGCAGATTCACAGTTATCAGGAGCTCTGGCTTGAGTTTACTCCTGCAAAAGTGTGATTGATCTGAGGGGTTCTACTTTTCCCCCACAGACCTTTTGCCATTTCATGGATGTTTTCAATGACTACATGAAATACAATGACTTCTTCTGTGGTATTAGCTTCAGCACATGTTTAGTCATACTGAGGAGTTACATGAAGATCAGATCACATTTAGTGATCAATTCATGCAGAAAACCAGATTATTCTAAGGGGTTCACATACTTCTTACTTTGACTGTGTTACTATTAGAATTGCAAAGGAATCTGTTTGCCGATGGTGATCATACATCAGAACATTGACACATTTAGGAGTCATTGTTGAGAGGGCCTACATGGCAGTGAACAAGTTCAAATATGTTTTTGCAATAATTATCATTTTAATTTGTCAATCAAGGAAGAACATAATGTCAGCTTAAGATGCACCTTGGCCCTCTGTGCACTTCCTGTCTATCTACGTGAGGATGTTTCAGCGTTCTTTCAGACATGCAATGTAAGCATTGTTAATGTTGTTAACTGTTAACCATTCATAGATGCATATAACAAAATCTTCAGGTATCTTGCATAATAAAATGAACTGCTGTACTGTATATTTTTGCCATTTTTCCTCTAGTCTGTATATTTTTGCAGATCTGTCAGGTTTTTTTTCTTTTTTGTAAAACATGTTGCCATTGACAGTCTCCTTTGGGGTATAGTAATTAACCTAGAAGCCCTCATAAATCTGATATTACATTAACCCATTGACATTTTTAGTTACGAAATTAAAGCCCTGGATGCTTTTTAGGTCATTTTTAGGACTATCTCTCGATAAACTTATCCAGATTGTTCTCCCCTGATAATTACATTCATTGTGTTTTGCAGGAGGAAGAAGAGCTTGATTTCAATGATGTTCCTGTTGCTCTTCTCTCATCTGGTCCCAACCCCTTCAGCTGTGAGAAGTTCTTTGTCATTGTGGAAGGCAATATTGTTTTCAGTGATATCCCCAGCATTTCTGAGGCATTTATGTTGTTGTTTGGCCTGACCTATGCTTTCAATTTGGAATATCCCAAGAACCTCACACACACATTCACATGCATTCAGAAAATCTTTGTGTGTCTGGATGACGATAAACCTCTGAAACCATGCTTACTTACTTTGAAGCATGATTTGTTGTTGATCTAAACAACTTGCGCTTGCAACGAAGCCTGTGTATGCTTGTTCTAATCAGCTCACATCAGGCAACTTACAGTTGTGCCCTTAGTTACAGAAAAGTCTACAAATTAGTAACAGCAGTGTTTACAAATAAGTTACATAAATGTTTACAAATGCCTGAAGATTTTTTTTCTACTCCTTATTGAATTTAAATTGTTATTCTGATCAACTTTCACTTGATGTGTAAAACTGCAAGAATTGAAAGTTACTCAGCTGAATTTTCAGGTCCATTTTCTGCCAACTAATATGTTCATGCTCTGATAATAACTGAGAACCGATTGAAAATGCTACACCAGAATGCTATAATTATGTACGCGTTTTGATTTTCAGGTTCATTTCTGACAACCAAAATGTTCAAGTTTGTAGACTGTTTATATTGCAAACGTAAAAAGTAAATGGTGTCATACATCTTAAAATTTTCTTGTCTCATTCTTTTCAGTGGAAATGTTACATACATTTTAAATATTTATTGTACAGTATATTTTAGTGTAAAGTCAGTTTGTAAAAGAAACCTAGAATATCAGTACTGGACATAAGATGTGTTCCCTTGAAAAAAAGATTGCTACTTTTATAAGTAGCAACCTTTTTAGAGTGCACTTTAAAAGTAAGCTTGTAGGTTATTGATAACTTGAGAAAATCAAGCTGAGTTGGCTTTAAAAATTAAACTTGCTTAGACTGAAAGTAATTGAGTTTATTGAGGTTAAAAGATACAAGTATCTGAATAAGTTATGAGTTCAGAGAGCTTGAAAATGATAATGTAAATGAGTGCAGCCAAAATATAGTTTTTAAGTTAAGTTTAATTAAAAAAAATATTATATGTACTTAAATTTTATGTAATCGGTTACATCAAAATTTTTGAGTACTATTAACTTATTCGGGTTTACAGTGAATGTTTACAAATAATATCACCCAGAGGTAACATATATAAAGAAAAAAAAGCAGTGGACCCAAGACAGAACCTTGTGGAACACCGAACTTTACCTCAGTACGTCTAGAAATATCACCATTTATATCAACATACTGATAACGATCAGTTAAATAAGAGCTGAGCCAGGAGAGGGCCGTTCCCTTAACTCCCACAACATTTTCTAGTCTATCCAGGAGAATGGAACGATCAATGGTATCAAATGCTGCATTAAGGTCAAGCAACACAAGTAGCGAGACACAACCCTGATCAAACGCCAAGAGTAGGTCATTGTGGCAGCAGGGGCGTGGTCAAGCATCAGTCTGTGACCGGAGGGGAGAGTCAGGGAAGGTAAGTGGCAGAATCACTACACCTGATGTCAATTAACCTGTGTTTGTGTGTCTTCCCAGTGACCGCGCCCTATATAAGGAGAGAGAGAGCAGAGGAAGAGAGCTCTCTTCCCAACCAGATGGCTGATGTGTGTGTGGGTGTGTCTGAGTGTCTGGGAGAGTGAAAATGCTGAAAAGTGTGACAAAGTGTTTTTGGAAACAGTTCTGGCCTGCCATACGTCTGTGCTCCACCCACCCGCTCAAAGTTCTACAGTGGTGCCGAAACCCGGGAGGACCACAGAGGAGAACAGCCCCATGGAGTCCTCCCCCTTCGCAGACCTGATCCATGCCTTCGCCACGGCCCAACAGAGCCAGCACCAGGTGCTGGTCGCCCTCCGAAAGTAGCAAGAGCAACGGTTCGAGGCCCTGGTGCTGGTGCAACAGGAAGATCATCAGGCATTCCGGCACCTCCTCGCGTCGGTGGGGTCCACCGCCTCACCCTAACGAAGATGGGCCCGCACGACGACCCCGAGGCCTTCCTTGCGCTATTCGAACAAGCAGCAGAGGCCTGGGGCTGGCCGGTGGAACAATGCGTGGTATGCCTCCTCCCCCTGCTAATGGGTGAGGCGCAGCTGGCCGCACTACAGATCCCCGCCGACAGCCGGCTGGCCTACGCAGACCTGCGCCAGGCCGTCCTCCAGTGTGTGGGGTGCACCCCTGAACAACAACGCCAGTGCTTCTGCACTCTACGCCTAGAGGAGGTCGGTCGGCCGTTCGCATTTGGCCAGCAACTCCGGGACGCCTGCCGGCGGTGGCTGAGGGCTGACTACCGCGACGCCGAGGGAATCGTCGATCTGGTGGCACTGGAGCAATTCATTGTCCGGCTTCCCGAAGGAACAACAGAGTGGGTCCAGTGCCATCACCCGGCGTTGCTGGATCAGGCCATTGAGTTGGTGGAGGATCATTTGGTGGCTGTTCCCATGGCAGGATCACAGATCTCTGCTTCTCCTCTCTCTCCCCCCCTTCTGTGTCTCATCCTTGCCCCGTTCCCCCACCATGGAGGCGGGGGCCAGCTCCACCCCAGCCGGCCCGCCACACCCGCGGTGCCCTCCCGTTTCCCGCTTCTGTGTCTGTCTCTCTCCCCCCCTCAGGTGAGTGAGCCCCAGAGCGCCGGTGCAGAGAGAAAGCCTGGGCAGGTTTGCTGGTGCTGCGGGGAGCCGGGGCACCTTCAGCATGAGTGCTCAGTAATGGAGGTGGGTGCGGTGGTCCAGATCCCTGATGCACCAGGAACTGCCCTCAATCAGGCTGGAGTACATCGCATACCGGTGAGTGTCCAAGGGGATATGTATCAGGCTTTGGTGGACTCTGGCTGTAATCAGACCTCAATCCACCAAAGCCTGATGCAAGATGAGGCATTGGGGGGAGCACAATTGGTGAAGGTGTTGTATGTGCATGGGGATGTTCACAACTACCCTTTAGTGTCGGTCCACATTCTATTTTTCAGGGGAGAAATTTAGTGTAAAGGCGGCAGTTAAACCTCGCCTTACCCACTCGATAATTTTGGGGACTGATTGGCCGGGATTTCGGGAATTAATGACTCATTTAGTGAAGAGTGGGTCCTGCCGTAGTACAGCAGGGGGAGGTCCTGGAGTGGCATTGGCGGGAGCAACTGTCACAGAGCCGTCTACGTCATCACATCAGAGTGAGGAACAGCAGGCTCCTCCTCTCTCTCTCTCTCTCGGGGAATCCCTTGCGGATTTCCTGTTACAGCAGTCGCGAGACGAGACTCTGCAGCATGTGTTTGACCAAGTGAGAGTAATCGATGGTCAAATGCTCCAGCCAAACACCACCCTGTCGTTCCCCTATTTCTCCATTATGATTATACCGAGTGATGCAGGACACTCAGACTAAGGAGATGGTATCACAACTTTTGATTCCAAAGAGCCACCGGGAATTGGTATTCCAGGTGGCTCACTTTAATCTCATGGCTGGACACTTGGGGCAGGATAAGACCCTAGCCCAAATAATGGCCCGGTTCTATTAGCCAGGGATTCGCAGTGATGTCCATAGGTGGTGTACGGCATGCCGCGAATGCCAGTTAGTAAATCCAGCGGCCATTCCAAAAGCGCCTTTGCGCCCTCTACCATTAATCGAGACCCTGTTTGAAAGAATTGGGATGGATCTCGTCGGGCCATTAGCTCGGTCAGCACGAGGGTATCGCTTTATTTTAGTCCTGGTGGACTATGCAACGTGATACCTGGAAGCAGTGCCTCTTCGCAATATCTCAACATCTAGTATTGCGGAAGCACTCTTCCACATCATCTCCCAAGTCGGAATCCCCAAAGAGATTCTGACTGATCAAGGCACTTCGTTTATGTCACACACACTGCATGAACTGTATGAGTTATTGAATAGAATAGAATAGAATAGAATAGAATACCTTTATTGTCACTTTACACATGTACAATGAGATTAAAACATCTCCAAAAACAGTGCAAACAGCATGTAGAGAGAGAGAGAGGGAGGAAGGGGGGAAAAAAGGGAGGGGGGAGTATGTAAGGGGGTAAGGTGCAGAGTCCTGAGGTGTATGTGTTGTGTTACACATTATGGAGTGAGGTATTGCTCATTGCACAGAGAGAGTCACATTATAAATTATTGCACGAGAGAGTCACATTATAAAATTGGGAATTAAGCCGATCTGCACCAGCGTTTATCACCCACAAACGGACGGTTTAGTCGAACGGTTCAATCGCACCCTCAAGAACATAATTAAAAAAGTTTGTATGCGAGGATGCATGCAATTGGGATAAGTGGCTCGAACCCCTGTTATTTGCAGTGCGAGAGGTCCCCCAAGCCTCCACGGGGTTCTCCCCATTCGAATTATTATATGGGCATAAGCCACACAGCATCCAAGATGTACTGCGGGAAAATTGGGAGGAGGGACCTTCACCGAGCAAAAATGAAATCCAATACATTATTGGCCTGTGTGCAAAACACACACTCACCCAGGAGAATTTGCGGCAGGCCCAAGAACGGCAAATCCGCCTGTACGACAGGTACACGCCTTAGGGAGTTCGCACCGGGAAATAAAGTACTTGTACTGTTGCCTACGTCAAGCTCCAAATTGATCGCCAAGTGGCAAGGACCCTTTGAGGTCACACGGCGAGTCGGGGACGTTGACTATGAGGTGAGGCGAACAGACAGGGGTGGGCCACTACAGATTTACCACCTCAATCTGCTTAAACTCTGGAATGAGGAGGTCCCTGTGGCGTTGGTGTCGATGGTTCCAGAGAAGGCGGAGCTGGGGCCGGAGGTTCAAAAAGGAACATTGACATCACTTACCTCTCAGATCCCCTGTGGAGACCACCTCTCCCCGACCCAACTCACGGAGCTTGCCCAGTTGCAGACCGAATTTTCGGATGTGTTCTCGCCCCTGCCCGGCCACACCTGCCTCATAGAACATCACATTGAGACGCCCCAGGGGGTTGTAGTGCGCAGCCGCCCTTACAGGCTACCCAGACACAAGAAAAAGGTGTCTCGGGAAGAACTCGAGGCCATGCTTGAAATGGGCATCATCGAGGAGAGCCACAGTGACTGGAGCAGCCCGGTGGTCTTGGTTCCCAAGGCCGACGGGTCAGTCCGGTTCTGTGTGGACTATAGAAAAGTCAATGCGGTGTCTAAATTTGATGCATACCCAATGCCTTGCATTGACGAGTTGCTGGATCGACTAGGCACGGCTCGCTTTTATTCAACACTGGATTTGACAAAGGGTTATTGGCAGATCCCCTTGACTCCATTATCCCGAGAAAAAATGGCCTTTTCCACATCGTTTGGCTTACACCAATTTGTCACACTTCCTTTTGGGCTGTTTGGGGTGCCCGCTACGTTCCAGCGGCTGATGGACAGGGTCCTCCGCCCCCACGCCACCTACACGGCCGCATACTTAGACGACATAATAATCTATAGTAATGACTGGCCACGGCATCTGCAACACCTGAGGGCCATCCTTGGGTCGCTGAGGCAAGCGGGTCTCATGGCCAACCCGAAGAAGTTCGTGATTGGGTGGGTGGAAGTATGGTATCTGGGCTTCCACTTGGGCAATGGGCAGGTGCATCCCCAAATTAATAAGACAGCAGCGATTGCTGCTTGCCCGAGGCCCAAGACCAAAAAGGAGGTGAGACAGTTCCTGGGGCTGGCTGGCTACTATCGTAGGTTTATACCTAATTATTCGGACGTCACCAGCCCATTGACTGATCTCACTAAAAAGGGGGCACCAGATCTGGTCCAGTGGACAGATCAATGCCAGTGGGCTTTCTCTGAGGTGAAGGCTGCACTGTGTGGGGGGCCACTGTTATGCTCCCCTGACTTTTCTCTCCCCTTTATGTTGCAAATGGACACGATGGACAGAGGGCTGGGGGCTGTTTTTTCCCAGGAGGTGGAGGGGGAGGATCGCCCCGTGCTGTACATAAGCAGGAAGCTGTCGGTGTGTGAGGGGCGCTACAGCACAATAGAGAAGGAGTGCCTAGCCATCTAGTGGGCGGTCTTCGCCCTCCGCTACTGCCTGCTGGGACGCCCTTTCACCCTCTGTTCAGACCACACGCCCCTCCAGTGGCTCCACCGCATGAAGGATGCCAATGTATGGATCACCCGTTGGTATCTGGCACTCCAGCCCTTTAACTTCAAGGTGATCCACAGGCCGGGGGCACAGATGGTTGTGGCGGACTTCCTATCCCGTCGGGGGGGGGGAGTCAGCTGCAGGCTGGATGGCTGCCCGGCCTGAGTCAGGCGGTGGGGGTATGTGGCAGTGGGGGCATGGTCAAGCACTGGTCTGTAACTGGAGGGCGGAGTCAGGGAAGGTATGGTAGGTAAGGGGTGAAAATAATCCCCCCCAAGTACACAAGTTGAAGATTTTGATTGAATAAGTGAAATTAGTTTGGTCTCTTTAAGGAGTGTAAAACACAAATCATTGCTCATAGTCATAGTGTTGGATACTTATCAAATTGTCTAGTTTCAAATTAATAGTTTGATATTTTTGCCTGATATTTCAATTTTGCCATTGAAAAAATTTCATTTAGCCATCGCTACTACATATTGAAGGTTTGCATGTTTCTGTGGTGGTCTTATTCCTAGTTAATTTTGCAAAAGTATTCCATAAAAATTTTAGATTATTTTTGTTATCTTCTATTATGGTGGAGAGAAACATTGAACAAGCAGCATTAGAAGCTTGTCTCTGGAGTTCCAGTTTCTCTCATTCCATGCTAATTGGAATACTATCAATTTTGTTTGACACAATTTTCTAATTTTTACGTGTTTTTGTATGTTTTAAGGTGCATGTGTGATTGTTATACCAAGGTGCTAGGTTTTTTTTCTCCTGAATTATTTTTCTTTTAAGTGGAGCTACATTATCTAAAGTAAAGCAGAATGTTGACTCAAAGCATTCAGTTGTCTGATCAAGTTCTGTGAGGTCTAATGGGGATCCAATCATAGTTGATAACTCTGGGAAACTACTGATAAAACTTTATGCAGTAGTTGCTGTGAATGTACTTTTGATGTGATGGTGTGCAAGGTGCATATTATTGTTCAGACATTTCAAAAAAGATGAGGTAATGGTCTGAGGGACAGAGATGCCTACCCCAAATTTTGAATTTCAGTATTCTTGAAAACATTTTTCAGTATTTTGGAATGACTTTCAGTAACATTAATTTATGCGCATTTCCATTATAAAGAGGTGTATATACCAATATGTTTAACATTTAAATCATTAAAAAGTACCGTTTTGTGTGAATTGAATAAACAAAACACTAGCAGCCATCTCAATTGAATTTTCACTCAACAAATTTCTAGAGCATACAATTTATCACATTTTTCTAAATACAATAGTGTTCCCTGTTTGCAGACATTACGGTTGACTACCAATCATTGGTATTGAATGTAACTCCTCAAAAGTATTATATTATATTGCCTGGCAAAATGTTCTACCTGTTAACAGATTCTAATAATTTTTTTTAAATTTCTTATTTCATGCCAAAGAGAGTCCGACATTGTTATCTTAATGTCCCAATATATAAATACTTCAGCATAATGCTTCAGAAGAGACATTGAATAAAATGACATTTATAATTGTATTTAAAACAGTGGAATGATCAATTTTTTGCCACAATCCCAACAACACTAATCATAAAATTCTGTTTTTGATCATACTATATGTACATTTGTACTTGCAACACTGAAAAGTCTTTGAATTAAAGAAGTACAGCCAGTGTTTGATATTTCAGTGAATAAAAATCATACATGTAAAAAGAAACTGAATAAGTTTAACTCACATTTCGACAAACTTCTTTATTTTCATTTGATCACTGATTCTGCACCAAAAACTCTTTTACACATTCAAAACAATGTCTGAACATTTCTGACAAAGCAGTACACGTATATATCGAACAAATTCTATAAAACTCAAAAATATGAACCATGCACTGTAAATATTGTTGTGCATACCAGATACTGAAGACACTTATCTGCATTTATGTTCTGTTTAAATAAGCAACTTGTATATCATCAAGTCAATCATAGCAAGTCCAGATAGTCTCAGCTTTCTCTAAGACAGTCTTCAAAATGAATGTTTACTTTGTACTTAATGACTCCATATAGCAACATTTTAGTCTATCCAATTGCTGATCAGAATAATCCCTACATTCAGCAAACCCTGGTCTTGATTTGGAGAGGATAATAGCTTTTAGTGTTTTGTGTCCCAGGTTTGGTCTGAAGTCAGTGTGTTTTTTGTGAACCAGCGAAAAAATTCGCTCGCAATGTGCACTTGAGTGGGGTATTGTCATAATACTATGCATCAGTGCTGGAAGACTGAACATTTGAGACCCACTTTCGTCCGTAATCTTGGAAATTTCATCCCAAGTTTCATCAATACGATCTCTGATGCATGATCTGACATCTGTGCTCTGATACTGTGCAAACTCCTTCAGGATTGTATCTCTAGAGTCATGAGATAAAAGACAAGGGAATCTTTTCAGAAAGTATTCCACAGATGACTGTTTAATTTCTGTTTGCTTTGATACATCTATTATCTCAGCATGCTGCAGCAGTTCACAGGACAGGGGTAGTTTGTCTAAAATGTACCTACAGCTGGTTCTGTAAAACACCTTCACAGCACTGTAGAATTCCTCCACTCGTGTGTCCCGAAGATTATTTGCTGCTTTGTCTGATATGAAGGACTTGACTTCTTCACCTAGTAACAAATCAGCGTTCTGCATAATATTGTGCCCCACTTCAAACTGGACATCTAGCATGGACTTGTAGATAATGGCAGAGGGTTTAACAAACATAACCATTAATTCACGCAGCAGAGAATGCAGTCGTCGCCTCAGAACATGGATCTTGGGTTCTGCACACTGAAGCTCTGTGTTTGCCTTATCAAATGGCACAATGGCATATTTGAGGAACAGACAATATAACCTGTTGGTTGGTGACTGAAAGAAAACCTTCAACCTGTCAAGTCGCTCTGTCTGACAAGAGCTTTCCTTAACTGCCTTCTTCTCCTCTCTGAAAAATTCTAGTAATGGAAGCCAGTTTTCAAGGATGCGTGCAAGACATCTGCCGATACTCAACCACCTAGTGCAAACATGCTTCAGCATCTTCGATTCTTTGACTTCATGTAGCACCTGCATGGTTTTAAGGCTTGATTTGCGTTTACTGCTTTTGTTGAGATAGTAATACACATCAACCAGTATGCCATCTATGTTGACTGGGAGGCAGTGTGCAGCTAACAATGGAGAAAGAAAAATAAAATATCTTCAGCTATGTTCACTGACTGGAAATGTATACAACTAATAATTATCTGGGATATAATATCAAACAGCATTATTTCATAATAAAGAATGAATATTCATATGAAATGAATAAAAGATATATTGATAATTGATTTGCATTTCTTTACCAGAAACCAGAATTTGAAAAGCTACCATATATATCCACTTTTTATAAATTATATCTATTATCCAAGCTCTAAGTGTATCAATATTAGAATTAAGGAACAATTAATAAAGATAATTTACTATAAGTATATACACCTTTCTCTGCAGCAAGATGGATTAAATGGCATACACAACCAGAGAGATAGATGGATGGGTTCTCCTTTTTCATCAGCCCATAAACTCCATTCTTCTTTCCAATCATGACATTTGCGTTATCACAGCCAAGGGCAATGCAATTTTCCCAAGGAATACTCGATTCCTTGAAGAATTCATTGATCAGGTTGAAAATATTCTGACCTGTAACCATATGTAAATCATTTACTGCCCTATGTACATCATACAGGAATATTTCAACAATGACCTTGTGTTTTGAAAACTAATCGAAAGTTTTCAAATCATTTAAACTGCACAATCTGAATATTACATACAATAAAAAAATTAAATATCTACACAACTACTGACTAGTACAGAGTTGTATCTATGCTATTTTATACAGAAATATTTTATAAAGCTATTTTATAAAGAAAATCAAAACACAACTTTATCAGTTGTTAATAACGTAAAAGTTAACACAGAAGTCTTAACAAAAACCATTAATAGATCTAAAGTACCAATTTAAAATACCTGTTGCTGAACCTTCACATATGGGCACTGCACTGGATCTGATCGAACAGTACGTGTTACAGGATCCACAGTCTGCACAACGAGGGGAAACAGCTTTTCTGTATCATTGCTGCCATCAGTGGATATAGTAAATGGTGAACTTCTCATTAATTTGATCAATCCACCCCTCGTGTCTGCCGCCATCTCCACAATCATGGCTGTCGCCTTTGAACGCGAGCACCGAAATGCTTTCACTGTGTCAGAGTCCTTGAAAGCGGTTTTCACTGCAGACGTTATCCTGTCCATGGCACTAATCGGCAAGTTCAACTCCAAGCACAGGTCAACCATCACCGCTTCGGCACGTGTCACGTTCCGTGTCTTTTCATCCACAGATTTAAAAAACTGCTGGATACCCCCAGATTTACTTTCTGCCTGACTCGCCATTTCCTCATACTCCATATGTCTTTTGGAGTTGACATGCCGCCTGCAGTCATCGCGACCACCATGAGTGATATTAATGTCAGTTCGACACAGTTTGCAGTGCGCGTATCCATTGCCCTTTTGACTGGGTGTAATGCACGGCCATTCTACCGTGTATCGTGGGAGGAACACCTGAGACCTGTGTTTCACTTGTCCCGATACTGAGCGTTTCATTTCACCGATTGAGAAGCAGCACCATGCGTGTGTGATGCCGAGCAAAAATAGCGCGAACAAACGTGTGGTATCTGTGCATGTCACAAACACAGCATGTGTGGTTGTCGTAAAAATAAATAGCCGTGAATCGCGCATGGATTGAAAAAGTCGCTTGGACATTTAAAAACAACTCACTGGAATTTTTTTAAGACTTTATAATAATTAAAAAAATTCCAGTGAGTTGTTTTTAAATGTCCAAGCGACTTTTTCAATCCATTTTTTTAAGACTTTATAATAATTGGAAGTCACGTGACGTTCGCTGGGGAATGGCTGCTTAGACGAGAGCTCCAGATACCATCTTAACATTTCTTATTTTAATTTATATTACCGCTACTAACCTGCAACTTTTACAATGTGGGTAACCCTCGCCTACTATTATGTCATCCCAATCGACAATAGACACTCGAAGCAAGACCAGTAAACCCAAAGGTGTCGACGGCGAAAAACTTCATGCTAGCACTGACAAAGATGGCGTTCCTAGAACCACTGATCCACTGGCAGCGGAGGTAGCCAACATGCATCAACTTTTGAAGCAGATGGACGCTACCCAGAAGAAGACGCTTGCAGAGATTAAACAGACAACTGCAGCCATAAACGAGAAACTGGAAGTGTATTCCGAACGTCTAGACAACGTACAGGCTAGGCTTTCCTCTCTTGAGGATGCCACTGAAAATGTCATAGCTAATCCTCCTGCCCTTGTGTCGGAGCTAGTGGCGCTGCAGAAACTGGTGGATGATTTGGAGGCGAGGAGCAGGCGCAACAATCTGAGAATTCGTGGATTTCCAGAAGGATGTGAAGGGGGTAGTGCTGCCAGATTTTTGGAACGGGTGCTACCGGAGATTCTGGGTACAGACTTTCCGAAGGGGCTCATCATTGAACGCGCACATCGTACATTGGCGGCGCATATTGAGGGCCGTCCACCGAGGGCTATCATAGCCAGGTTTTTGAACTTTCAAGACGTGTCTCATATTCAAACGGTGGCGAGAGAGAAGGGGCAACTAACCTGGGATGACAACAACATCAACATCTTTCCGGACTACACTAAAACGGTGGAGAAGAAACGTCAGAAGTTTAGAGACTGTAAGCAGAAGCTGAAGGAGTGCAACATAAGGTTCGTGCTTGCCTATCCAGCGATGCTGAAAATCTTCCCTGAGGGTGACGAGGAAGATCGGTACTTCGATGACGCGGGCAAAGCCATGGAATTCATCAATCGGATGCAAGTCTGATGCCTTGACAAAGCTTGGATAACAAATAACTGGTTAGCAGTTGCAGGACGTTTATGTTTACATTTGGAAAACTTTTTGAGTGGACTGTTATAACATACTGCTAATCTTTTCTTTGAAGTGGATTTTGATCATAAAGTATAAGGGCTCAATGACTCAATTATTCTTTGAGTTAGTCACTGGGAGTGGGAGTTATAAATATTTTTGTAACATTCATGTTTTTATGCACCTTAATTAGCCTACTAAATGGAAAAAGAAATGTTACTGTTGCCCCCTTTTTTATTTGAAGGAGATTTTGATAATGCTTACTGGGGTCTTAAACAGTTAGGCTATTTTTTGAGTCAGTCATTGATGGATGGGAGCCATAAACCGTATTCCATTTATGTTTTGTGCTTCTGATTACTTTATTGATGGGAAAGGAAACTTTATGCGAGGGGATGTTTATGTTTGTAGTGGGGCTTTTCTGTTTTTTTGATGGTATGGAAGTTTGAGCAGCCTTGAAAGTGAGTGTTCACGGACATTTAGTTGGGTGTTTAGTGGAGTAGTTCTGCACTCTAGTTAGAGTGTATTTGTATTTTTACCTGTGTTTTTATGTTTTGTTTTGAGGCCGCACTAAGTCACTGCTTATCTATAAGTGTAATGCATGAGCAACTGTGATGATCATAAACAGGGGTGGAGGTTCTGTAGTTGGAATGTGAAGGGCTTGGGTCAGCTGGTGAAGAGAAAAAAATACTTAATGCATTGAAAACTAAAAAATGTGATATCGCTTTCCTCCAAGAGACTCACCTCTCTGAAGTAGACAACAAAAAATTACAGAGGGATTGGGTTGGGCATACCTGGCGACTTGTCCAGGGTGTACCCCGCCTTTCGCCCGTAGTCAGCTGGGATAGGCTCCAGCTTGCCTGCGACCCTGTAGAAGGATAAAGCGGCTAGAGATGATGAGATGAGATTGGGTTGGGCATGTATATTACTCAATGGGCTCTAGTGCAAGCAAAGGGGTAACAATACTAGTTCATAAACATTTACAATTTCGAAATAACAAGCTGTACATGGATGACCAGGGGAGAATGATCATTATGCTGGCTGAAATTAGTGGACAACCATATATTCTTGTAAATATATATGCCCCAAATTTGGATGATCCGTCTTTCTTTGGTAATCTAGAATGTAAAATAGCAGAGACTCGGAATGGACAGGACTACCCAGTCATTATTGGAGGAGACTTCAATCAGGTTTTTGACATGGTCTTGGATCGTAGTCGCCCATCAAACTTGAAACAGCGTAAATCTTTGGATATTTTGGTTAATATTTGTAAAGACATGGGCTTAGTGGACATATGGAGACTACTAAATCCGAATGGAAGAGACTATACTTTCTATTCTGCCCATCATCAAGTATGGTATGTACCAGGATTGACTACTTTCTAATTTCTCACTCTCTTATCCCGTATACAGGGGCATGCGCCATAGACTCCATTTTAATATCGGATCACGCAGACATCTCCCTTACCATACAACAACCAAATAAAATATACAGATCCAAGAGATGGCGATTCAATTCTTCTCTACTTAAAGATGCGTCTTTCAAGTTACAGTTGCAGGAGCAGATTAGCCTATTTAAAGAAACAAATATTCCAACATCTCCTTCCCCAGGCACCACCTGGGAAGCATTAAAGGCTGTCCTTAGGGGGTTAATCATTCAATACGCTTCTCATAAAAAGAAGGAAAAAGCAGCAGAACTTGTTAATTTGGAGACAGAGGTGAAAAAAGCAGAAACAATTTTTAAAGCCAATATGTCAGACAGTAACCTACGTGTACTCACCCAGCTTAAATATAAGTACAACTCTTTATTATCTCAGAAACTGGAATTTTCACTATTTAGAGCCAGGCAAAGATTCTTTGAAGGTGGTGATAAGGCCGGACGTATGTTAGCCAACTACATAAAACAACAAGAAGCATATAGTACTATACCTGCCATATGTGACCAGCAGGGGGTGCTATGTACAAACCCTACTGACATTAATAACACTTTTAAAGTGTTTTATGAACATCTATATAACTCTGAATCAAATGTAGGCAGGGCGGAAATTGAATCCTTTTTAAATGGTTTGGATCTTCCATCTTTAACACTTGATCAGAAACAACTTTTAGACATGCCAATAACAGCTACTGAAATTCAGGAAGTAATTAAACCCCTGCCTATTGGTAAAGCACCTGGCCCTGACGGCTTTACAGCAGACTTCTATAAGAGCTATGCTAACGAACTGGTTCCGCTTATGTTAGATATGTACATGGACTCTCTTGATAAAGGTAAATTTCCACCCACATTATCACAAGCTGTTATTACACTAATTTTGAAGAAGGAAAAGGAATCCACTGATTGTCGCAGTTATAGGCCTATATCTTTGACTAACTATGATAGCCATATTTTTTCTAAAATTATTGCTAACAGACTCAACAAGGTTGTTCCTTCTCTGGTCCATCCTGATCAAGTTGGTTTCATATGCAATCGCCACTCTGCTGATAACTTGAGACGTCTGATAGACATAATGTGGGCGGTTAGGGATGACGGGGCCCCCACTGCGGCCCTGTCTCCGGACGCTGAGAAGGCGTTTGACAGGGTCGAGTGGGGGTACCTCTTTCTGGTTTTTGAGCACATGGGCTTTGGAGAAAAGTTTCTTGATCTTCTGCGTCTAGTCTATAAAACAACGGCCTCATCGCCCCCTATTTCAGGCTACACAGGGGCACTCGGCAGGGTGATCCTGCCTCGCCAGCCATCTTTGCTCTGGCCTTAGAACCCCTGGCAGCTGCCATTTGTGCAGAGCCTGAATTTATGGGTATATCTTTAGGCCTTGCGACTCATAAGATCATGCTGTATGCCGACGATATTTTGACCTTTGTCAGACAACCTGAAATCTCCATCCCTACTTTACTTTCCCTGATTGATTCATTCTCCAGACTCTCTGGTTATAAAGTTAATTGGTCAAAGTGTGAAGCTCTTGCTTTGACATCATACTGTCCAAAAACATTGTTTCATCCAGCTGACTTTAGGTGGCCCAGTCAAGGCGTCAAATACCTTGGAATACTGTTTCCACCTGAAATATCAGACATTATGAAAGTGAATATGGAACCCCTACTAGAGAAATTTAAATTAGACATTGAAAGGTGGTCTCCCCTGCATCTGTCCCTGTGGGCCAAAGCTAATGTTTTGAAGATGACAGTAGCTCCTAAATTCAACTATATTATACAGTCTCTGCCAGTAACTCTTCCAATTACCTTGTTTCATAGGTTTGAACAGTTGTGTAATGCTTTCTTGTGGAATGGAAAGCGAGCACGAATCCGACTTAAAAAACTTCAACTCAGAGTTGGCCAGGGGGGTCTTGGAATTCCCAACCTTTTGCTTTATCATTATGCTTTCTGTTTGTGTCATTTGGCACAATGGTCTCTCCCACCAGAAAGAGCTCCACCGTGGTTTTCGGCTCACTATTGCTCTGATCTTAATCTGAACTTGTATTTATCAGCCTCACTTCCCCCAACTGCTCAGAATCATCCTGTCATCTCATGTCTTAAAGAAGTCTGGAGGAAAGTTGCAAAAATTCTTGATTTTAATCCTTTTTTAAACAGTTCATCTAGTGTGTGGTACAATCCATGTTTGCGGATCGGGAAATCCTCACTCTATTGGAAAGAATGGGTACAGAATGGTATTCTAACAATAGGCCATCTTTATGAGGGGCAAGTTCTCAAATCTTTTGCTGACCTACAGACTGAATTTCATTTACAGAAACGTAACCACTGGAGATGCATGCAAATACACAGTCTCTTAAAGAACACATTTAAGACCTCAGCTCCTTTTAGTGCAGACACCCCCTCTCAGATTATGAAACGATATGGAATGGGGCATGAAGCATCTGTATACTACTCAATGCTGTTAGAAAAACAGCACTCTATGCTTGCATTGAAGGCAGTATGAGTATGGGAAAGGGATCTAGATGTAACTTTTTCAGATGACGAGTGGAAAGATGTAATACACAATTTAAAGAATTTGGCACGTGACCTACGCACAAGACTTGTTCAGTTTAAAATAATCAATCGGATGTACTGGACTCCCACTAAACTTTTCAAAGCTAAGCTGACAGCCGACCCAACGTGTTGGAAATGTACAGAGGATGGGACATTAATTCACATGTTATGGGGTTGCCCCAAAATCCAGCAGTTCTGGACAGCTATTCATGAATGTATAGAGAAAATTATTGGTGAAGAAGTGCCGTTTTGTATGCGTTTATTTGTACTAGGCGACCCATCCGTTGTAGAGGATTGTCTTCCCGCTGTCTATGCAGAGTGGGTCCAGACAGCCATTATGCTTGGTAAAAAACTCATAATGCAACAGTGGAAATCTGTACATGCACCTTCAATCATAGACTGGCACACTGCCCTTGTCACGGTGGCGGCATATGAAAAAGTGTCTTTTGACTAATTGAACAGACCAGACTGGTATTACTACAAATGGCATGGATTCTTACAATATATAAATAACACTGATGGTTGAGAATGCTACAGACCCTACTGCCACCCCCCCCCCTTTGCTGTGGCAAACATATGACACTCATGTAACTCTCTAGTGCGGCCTCCTTCCTTTTTTTTAGGTTATCAATGTGTTATTTTATTTATTTTATTTTTTATGTCATTGTTTTCTTTTTTCTGTTAGAGTGAGTGTTGTTTTGTGTAATTGGGTACTTTATATGTTTTGAATTTTTGAAATCAATAAAAATGTTAATCATAAAAAAAGACTTTATAATAATTCCATACAGAATAACACTGTTTGCCGTAACATCGTATTTACATAACTTTTCCGTACAAAATACAGCCAATCCGTACTAGTAGGCATCTCTGGAGGGAGCATCAGACTGTGGAAGTATAACTATATTTTCTATATTTAATACAAGTGCTTCTATATTTAAGCAAGTGCTAGATCGAGTGTGTGACCACTAGGAATCATACAAAAACCTGAACAAAAATAGGGTTAGGTCCTATGACATTCTGATTCACCTCTACTGAATCTAGAATGGACACGGATGCTGTTCTCAGAGTCTTCCAGGTGATCAAAACAATGTCTCTAACAATTAATTTGTTGTCTAAAGATACAACCAGGTTTGAGAAATTCCGCAAATTCAGAAACAACTTCAGAATTTAAACCACAGGTCTGTAAATAATTAGTTGAATCAACTGTGTAGATTTTTTTTTTAGCTACATACATTAGGATAAATAACTTCAAGCATACTGAATTTTTGTTCAGGTTTTTGTACAATTCCTAGATTATTATAAACAACTTTGATGCCTTCTCCTCAACCAGTGAGACGAGGTGGATGCATATAGTTGGACGAGCTTCATTTAAGTGCTCCGTACTCATTTGGTTTGATCGACATTTCCATTAAACATTAAAATCCTAATCAGTAATAATTCCATGAACAATTAGTCTCATGCTGCAGTACTACACTGATAAGTGTTACAGTTAATTCATTATTTGTATGGTGGTAATGACTACTTAAGAGCAAAAGAAAACATTAACAGTCTCATTTTAAACATCACTATAAGGTTACATATTTTAAAACAGTCATAGAACACTGGTCTACAGCCAAAATGCTTCCGAAATAAATATAGTCAAACTTTACTAATTCTGGATCGCTGAGAACAAAAATGAAACTTAAAATTGTTCATTGGCTCGTTTTCAAGATTGGCTCTATGAATAAATCTATGAGTGGGTTTGGATAGTACTTACTTTTTTGGCAAAACAATGAATGATGCAATCTGAAGCCGGTATTGCATCATACATGACATTAGGTTATTCCTGGAAGTCACTGATGATGCATTCATAAGTCAACTGACATCACTCTGCTGAACAAACTGGTCTTATATCAGCTCAAAAAAAAAAAAATTCATACAGTGCTATGCACTCGAGATCAAGTCTTTGCTTGACAAGAGACAAGCTGCCAATAAATAAATAAATAGAAACCCACTGCATACACACAGAATAATGAAGAATCCTATTCAGTACTTATACATAATTGTTTTTTGCAATTTGGTTCATAATACATTTTATTTATAGAAACTTTTTGCTGATTTTCTAGTGTTACATAAAGAGAACAGGTGAAATATCATGTAAACTGACCATAAACACAAGAGACCTAGTTTTACAATTTATATTTAAAACATTACGATCTATACAATGTACATAAGTACAAAATTTAAAATCTTAAATATCTTGGAAGCCATAGCCAATCAGCTGATTAACTGTCACTTCTAATTCAACAAACCAAATTTCATAATAGCCAATTTCATCTCTGAAGCAGACAACTTCTGAAAAATTGTTGACTAGTGTAACATGAACAATAAAGTTCAAAGTACAGGTCATTTTCAGTCAAAACTGTAACAACCATATTTAATTTGACAACTTTAAATCATGCAATGTCTCTGAGTTAGTGCACTTGAAGGTCTTAAATGTAACTAAACAAGCAAACATCTTCCCACACTGTGAGCAGTGAAACGGCTTCTCTCCTGTGTGAATGCGCTGGTGTGTTTGGAAGTGACTCTGCGGAGTCAAACTCTTCCCACACTGTGAGCAGTGATGCGGCTTCTCTCCTGTGTGAATGCGCTGGTGTATTTGGAGATTACTCTGACGAGTAAAACTCTTCCCACACTGTGAGCAGTGATACGGCTTCTCTCCTGCGTGAATGCGCTGGTGTAGTTGGAGAGTACTCTGCTGATTAAAACTCTTTCCACACTGTGACCAGTGTAGGTGCAATTGGTTTTAAGTGATCAATCTCATTAAATCAGTCTCATTGAATCGTTCCATTAATTTTGGTGCTTAATAATAAATTACCAAACAGCTAAATTATGGTATATTCCAACTTATGATCACTTACCGTATTACATAACTCATATGCACCTTTAGAATTCTTTTGAGATTAGGCGACTTCAAGTATATTATTAGGCACAACAAATAGAGTTTCAATAATAATGGAATTTATTATAACAGATAAAAATGAATAATAGCAGTTGGAATCATTATATACAAATGTGATATGGTGTGTGGGTGTGTGTGTGTGTTATCTGAGGCGTGGGGGGGGTCACCACATGGGGGTGACCACGTGTTTCTAAGTAGAACAAAAGAGTTAGCTTTGGTAGATAACTAAGATGTGTTTGTGAGGCCTGTGTGTGTTGAACAAAAGTGTTAGCATGGATTGCTAGCTAAGGTGTGTTTGTGTGTGTGGCCACGTGGCCTGACAAAGAGGTTAGCCTAGCTTGCTAACGAGACAAAAGAATTAGCTGTGTGTTTAGCTAAGGTGTGCTTGTGTGTGGCCTGTGGCCACGTGTGGAGACAAAGATTAGCCTTGTGTGGCTAAGCTAAGACAAAGGAAAGCTAGCTAGGTGTGAGGGTCACCACGTGGGATTTGAGAACAAAGGATTAGCTCAGCTTTGCTAATTCACGAGCTTAACATTCCTAAATCCGCTGAAACCTTGATGAGGTCAGAATATGTGTAATAAGGAAATCAAAATGTTAGTAAGGGATAGAGAAGCATGCACAGCCTATCTATTAAACAATTGAGAGATTACAACAAAACAGAACAATCATCAATTCAACACGCTGCGTGTCTACAGTGTAAACAATTAAACCGTTCCTGAGTTTAAATTCACACTACTTCAATAAAGCTAATTCCTAAGACTAGTTTTATGCCCAAAATGCCAAGTCTTAGTGCAGTATCTTGCCCTTCTGTAGAAAGCAGAGAATTCTTGGAGAGGCTGAGTTTCACAGGAGCTCGTGGAGACGCCCGTAGAAAACAGAGAATTCTTGGTCCAACGCTTCATAGCTCGTGGGAAGAAAAAAAACTGGTCAAACAAGGTGCACAGTGCTTTGGTTAAAAAGGATCCAGTAGCTTCTTAACTTTACATTAAACTGCTTGGGCTGCAGTTTTGCATGTACTCATAAGGAACAGATGAAACTGGTTATAGTCAATTCTGAGTCAAAATCACGCGATTCTAGAGTCTACCGTGGCCAAAGGTAAGTGAAAGAAAAGCGCGAAACTCCAATTCTTGGAAGAAGACATCTATATCTGGTGTGCTCAGCAGAGCAAATCTTTTTGTGTCCAGACAGCTTGAAGTCCAAGACGGAAAGAGCGGAAATGTTGTTCAGTTACTTATGCATTCATGGAGGATGTGACGTTGGTGATCCCGCCCAGTGTGACGTAGGTCAACGCGGAAGTTGGCTGATGGGAAATGTAGTTTCTTAAAGGGACTGTGTATTGTACCTACAGCAGTGATACGGCTTCTCTCCTGTGTGAATGCGCTGGTGTAGTTGGAGAGCACTCTGATGAGTAAAACTCTTCCCACACTGAGCAGTGATATGGCTTCTCTCCTGTGTGAATGTGCTGGTGTCGTTGGAGAGCACTCTGCTGAGGAAAACTCTTCCCACACTGTGAGCAGTGAAACGGCTTCTCTCCTGTGTGAATGTGCTGGTGTCGTTGGAGAGCACTCTGCTGAGTAAAACTTCCCACACTGTGAGCAGCGATACGGCTTCTCTCCTGTGTGAATGCGCTGTTGTAGTTGGAGATGACTCTGCTGAGTAAAACTCTTCCCACACTGTGAGCAGTGATACGTCTTCTCTCCTGTGTGAATGCGCTGGTGTTGTTGGAGATGACTCTGCTGAGTAAAACTCTTTCCACACTGTGAGCAGTGATACGGCTTCTATACTGTGTGAATGCACTGGTGTAGTTGGAGATGACTCTGCTGAGTAAAACTCTTTCCACACTGTGAGCAGTGATACGGCTTCTCTCCTGTGTGAATGCGCTGGTGGGTTTGGAGATGACTCTGCTGAGTAAAACTCTTCCCACACTGTGAGCAGTGAAACGGCTTCTCTCCTGTGTGAATGCGCTGGTGTTGTTGGAGAGGACTCCGTTCAGTAAAACTCTTCCCACACTGTGAGCAGTGATACGGCTTCTCTCCTGTGTGAATGCGCTGGTGTGTTTGGAGAGCACTCTGACGAGTAAAACTCTTCCCACACTGTGAGCAGTGAAACGGCTTCTCTCCTGTGTGAATGCGCTGGTGTGTTTGGAGAGCACTCTGACGAGTAAAACTCTTCCCACACTGTGAGCAGTGATACGGCTTCTCTCCTGTGTGAATGCGCTGGTGTGTTTGGAGAGCACTCTGACAAGTAAAACTCTTTCCACACTGTGAGCAGTGATACGGCTTCTCTCCTGTGTGAATGCGCTGGTGTGTTTGGAGAGCACTCTGCTGAGTAAAACTCTTCCCACACTGTGAGCAGTGATATGGCTTCTCTCCTGTGTGAATGCGCTGGTGTGTTTGGAGAGCACTCTGCTGAGTAAAACTCTTCCCACACTGTGAGCAGTGATACGGCTTCTCTCCTGTGTGAACACGCTGGTGTGTTTGGAGAGCACTCTGACAAGTAAAACTCTTCCCACACTCTGAGCAGTGATACGGCTTCTCTCCTGTGTGAATGCGCTGGTGTGTTTGGAGAGCACTCTGACAAGTAAAACTCTTCCCACACTGTGAGCAGTGATACGGCTTCTCTCCTGTGTGAATGCGCTGGTGTGTTTGGAGAGCACTCTGCTGAGTAAAACTCTTCCCACACTCTGAGCAGTGATGCGGCTTCTCTCCTGTGTGAATGCGCTGGTGTGTTTGGAGAGCACTCTGCTGAGTAAAACTCTTCCCACACTGTGAGCAGTGATACGGCTTTTCTCCTGTGTGTACACGCTGGTGTGTTTGGAGAGCACTCTGACAAGTAAAACTCTTCCCACACTGTGAGCAGTGATACGGCTTCTCTCCTGTGTGAATGCGCTGGTGTTTTTGGAGAGCACTCTGCTGAGTAAAACTCTTCCCACACTGTGAGCAGTGATGCGGCTTCTCTCCTGTGTGAATGCGCTGGTGTAGTCGGAGAGCACTCTGATGAGTAAAACTCTTCCCACACTGTGAGCAGTGATACGGCTTCTCTCCTGTGTGAATGCGCTGGTGTTTTTGGAGAGCACTCTGCTGAGTAAAACTCTTCCCACACTGTGAGCAGTGATGCGGCTTCTCTCCTGTGTGAATGCGCTGGTGTTGTTGGAGATGACTCTGACGAATAAAACTTTTCCCACACTGTGAGCAGTGATACAGCTTCTCTCCTGTGTGAATGCGCTGGTGTATTTGGAGAGCACTCTGACGAGTAAAACTCTTCCCACACTGTGGGCAGTGAAACAGCTTCTCTCCTGTACGAATCCGCTGGTGTCGTTGGAGAGCACTCTGCTGAGTAAAACACTTTCCACACTGTGAGCAGTGATATGGCTTCTCTCTTGTGTGAAGGCGCTGGTGTAGTTGGAGATAATTCTGCTGAGTAAAACTCTTTCCACACTGTGAGCAGTGATACGGCTTCTCTCTTGTCTGAATGCGCTGGTGTATTTGGAGAGCACTCTGACGAGTAAAACTCTTCCCACACTGTGAGCAGTGAAACGGCTTCTCTCCTGTGTGAATCCGCTGGTGTCGTTGGAGATCACTCTGCTGAGTAAAACTCTTTCCGCACTGTGAGCAGTGAAACGGCTTCTCTCCTGTGTGAATCCGCTGGTGTCGTTGGAGATCACTCTGCTCAGTAAAACTCTTCCCACACTGTGAGCAGTGATACAGGTTCTCTCCTGTGTGAATGCGCTGGTGTTGTTGGAGAGCACTCTGCTGAGTAAAACTCTTCCCACACTTTGAGCAGTGATGCAGCTTCTCTCCTGTGTGAATGCGCTGGTGTTTTCGGAGATGACTCTGATGAGTAAAACTCTTCCCAGACTGTGAGCAGTGATACGGCTTCTCTCCTGTGTGAATCCGCTGGTGTTGTCGGAGAGCACTCTGACGAGTAAAACTTTTCCCACGCTGTGAGCAGTGATACGGCTTTTCCCCTGTGTGAATGCGCTGGTGTGTCTTGAGTGCATTCTGATAACTAAAACGCTTTCCACAATCTGAGCAGTGGTGAATTTCCTTCTGTATATCATTACGGGAAGTATCAGAATGGATAATATCAGTTGATGTTGGTTGATGACTGGAGCATTTGGAGGGGATCTGAAGCTTGTATTTAATCTCTCCTGATTCTCGCAGTCTCACGTACTCTTCATAGTGGCATCTCTGGATATGCTTGTCGAGGTAAATTGGAGATGCATCGGAACGAGGGCATGTGGAGCATGAAAAGACTTGCAGCAGAGCGTTCTTTACTTCTGGAGAAATTAAAGGACAAAAATAAATTGAACATGAAATGCAACAAGATTATAAAATATAACACTAACCCAATGTAAGGAGTGCTTTTACTGAAACTTAATCAAGATTCTACATGAATTAAGACTGAGACAAAAACAAAAGGTTGCAGACTAAGACATAGCAGCCTCTAGTTTGGAATACTGGGAGATTCAATAAGGTCCTGGAACAGCAGCCATGTGCAGCACTGCCCATAGCCCCGTGGGTCTGAGCGACCAAAAGGGAGTTGTTGGTTCCTGTTGGACATCATGTCAAGTCTAGGTAATGGCAAGCCTAGCCTTATTTACATCTCATCCAGGATTGAGAAGGAAACTCAGCCCTCACATTCAAGGTTCTAAAAGATCCAAAAATGGGCCTTATTTATCAAACTGGATATGGATAGATTTATTTGCAAATAGTTTCTAGTAGCATTTACACAAGCAAATATGTATTTTCTATCTGGATTTTTTATATGGATTAGGTTGTCAAGTTTAAAACACTTATTAATTTCAATTACACACTAATTTCATGAAATTAAGTTTTGTGGGATTTTGTGAAGCCCCATGATTCATATGAATGTAATTGATGAAAGCAAGCCAACATCCATAAATTAAGACATATAACAATAGTCATTTCATTTAAATGTAGGCATATAAAAAACAAAAAAAAAAAAAACACTGCATCGTTTCAGATGGCATTCAAGTAGGTCTGCAGCAGTAGGAATTTCCTTACTGCAGTATTTGAAGAATGCCATGGTGTGATTTGTAGGAATAAAGCAACCAAACCTCCATGTGTTTAATTGTTCGTGAATTCATCAGACACTATTTGTTCCTTAACATGTTGAAGTTCTTCAGCTGCAAGAGTTTAAAGTGCATATCCTGGACCAATTTATTTCTTTATATATGAAAAGTATGTCCCTTTACACACTCATCCAGAAGGGTAATTTTGCACAAGACCATCTGTCGACAGCAGAAAAAAATAAAATAAAATAAAACGCGTCTGGAAAAATCCCAAGGGAGTCTGGAGCCAGATTTGTGACGTCACCTGCGGAAGCGCCAGCAGGCTGCGAGAGCTTGCACAGTTTCAGTGCACAGCCTGTGTAGACCAAGCGCTCCCATTTCTCTCATTGTCCAGTCTTTTGGGAAACGATGAGTACTAATCCCATCATGACTGGTGTTGCTACACCCTCCTCCGATACATCTGTTAACCATTTTAATAATTATGTAATAACGAAGAAATTTGCAGAAAACCACCAGGTCATTTTCTCATAAACAAACCAGCGCTGACGTAGGATTCAGAGGGAGGCGTTCCGCACGCGACATCATGAAAATCAGTGTTTGCCGGGAAATTCAAATGCCAAGTTTTTCCAGAGGTGGACCGATTCGCCTCAAATGGCTTGATTTCAACTGAATTTTTCTGGTATTGCGCAAGGTAAAAAAATTTCAGAGAATGCAGAATGTTATAGAGATTTGACCAAAGTTTAATATAAAATAGGAGAATTACATTGATCTTGCTCCTGAATTTACCCGTGATATGCACTTTAAGGAGCTAAAATTTAACATAAATAAAAAGATAAGTTCTCCATGGTATGACTCTTGTGGAATTATTGAATTCCATAAAAATACTAAAACTGCTATTGCTTGTTAAATTGCTTGATAATATAACCAATCGCATATGCTCCTGAAATAAAGCAAATGTGTTGCAATTGATTTTTATAATGGTTGATGGGTTTGACTGACATCTGCATTATCCAATTAACAACTTCGCTTGGTTCAGACACACTGCATGTGTGTGTGTTCAACTAACTTCTTTCCAGCCAGCTGGTTATATTGCACTGAAGGTATTATAATGACGCCCCCCCCCAGTGTTTCTGTAATATGGGGAGGTCTGACATTATCCTATGTGTTTGCTGTGACAACGCATTCCCCCCCCCCCGATTTCTCCCCAATTTAGCCATGGCCAATTCCCACCCATCAGACTCCTCTCCAGTATCACATAACAGCTACCAACCAGGGAGGGCTATCATGTGCTTCCTCCAAGAGAAGAAACACCAGTTGACCACGTTTTACTCATACAATGTCAGGGGGCTGCAAAGCACACTCAGACGAAAGCCCAATCCACTTACTTCCCATTAAATGTGCTCTCACACACCCATGACTGACCAGTGTAACTGACAGGGCAGAGAAGAGACAGCATGCCATCTCTCCCTCCCAGAGAGCCCAGACAATTTTGCTCTCTTGAGCTCCCAACCACAGATGATTGTGGCGTCATCAGGATTTGAAAGTGGGAATATCTGGATGATGGCGAGGATGACGGGGACAACACTTTTCTGCTGTGCCACTCAGGATCCACAGGGCATGCATTTTACGCTACTTCTGGTTAAACTGGGCATGATGAATAAAACTACAATAATATCTTGTGGTTTACTACAACCCCGATTCCAATAAAGTTGGGACAAAGTACAAATTGTAAATAAAAACAGAATGCAATGATGTGGAAGTTTCAAAATTCAATATTTTATTCAGAACAGAACATAGATGACATACCAAATGTTTAAACTGAGAAAACGTGTCATTTAAAGAGAAAAATTAGGTGATTTTAAATTTCATGACAACAACACATCTCAAAAAAGTTGGGACAAGGCCATGTTTACCACTGTGAGACATCCCCTTTTCTCTTTACAACAGTCTGTAAATGTCTGGGGACTGAGGAGACAAGTTGCTCAAGTTTAGGGATAGGAATGTTAACCCATTCTTGTCTAATGTAGGATTCTAGTTGCTCAACTGTCTTAGGTCTTTTTTGTCGTATCTTCCGTTTTATGATGCGCCAAATGTTTCCTATGGGTGAAAGATCTGGACTGCAGGCTGGCCAGTTCAGTACCCGGACCCTTCTTCTACGCAGCCATGATGCTGTAATTGATGCAGTATGTAGTTTGGCATTGTCATGTTGGAAAACGCAAGGTCTTCCCTGAAAGAGACGTCGTCTGGATGGGAGCATATGTTGCTCTCGAACCCGGATATACCTTTCAGCATTGGTGTCTTTCCAGATGTGTAAGCTGCCCATGCCACACGCACTAATGCAACCCCGTACCATCAGAGATGCAGGCTTCTGAACTGAGCGCTGATAACTTGGGTCGTCCTTCTCCTCTTTAGTCCGAATGACACGGTGTCCCTGATTTCCATAAAGAGCTTCAAATTTTGATTCGTCTGACCACAGACCAGTTTTCCACTTTGCCACAGTCCATTTTAAATGAAGCCTTGGCCCAGAGAAGACGTCTGCGCTTCTGGATCATGTTTAGATACGGCTTCTTCTTTGAACTACAGAGTTTTAGCTGGCAACGGCGGATGGCACGGTGAATTGTGTTCACAGATAATGTTCTCTGGAAATATTCCTGAGCCCATTTTGTGATTTCCAATAAAGAAGCATGCCTGTATGTGATGCAGTGCCGTCTAAGGGCCCGAAGATCATGGGGCCAGAAAAACCGGTTCCAGGCTAGCACCAACTCTCTGCTGGGCCAGAGGAAAGAACCGCTTACGTCGGGGGGGGGGGGGGGGAGGAGTTGTTAATACCAACAACAATAACAAGACCGCGAAAGATCGCCATTTTTAAGTGACGAGAAGCAGCAGCTGTACAAACGCGAAGTCATCCATTATTATTATTGCTGCTGCTTCTTCCATGTTGTTTTTGCTTCGATATTCGCGCCAAGGTTTATGCAAACGTAGCGACATAACTGACGTATACAGCAACGTAACGACGTATACAGCGACGTAACTGACGTGGCTCTGCTTAGCACCGCAAGCTATGGAAAAGCAAACTGGTTCTCAGCTGGCTCGCAAGTTGAACGAGTTGTGAACCAGCACTGGCCCCGAACCAGCCCTGGAACTGATTTGGTGGAAAAGAGGCAACAGAGATTCTTCCAGATTCTCTGAATCTTTTGATGATATTATGCACTGTAGATGATGATATGTTCAAACTCTTTGCAATTTTACACTGTCGAACTCCTTTCTGATATTGCTCCACTATTTGTGGGCACAGAATTAGGGGGATAGGTGATCCTCTTCCCATCTTTACTTCTGAGAGCCGCTGCCACTCCAAGATACTCTTTTTATACCCAGTCATGTTAATGACCTATTGCCAATTGACCTAATGAGTTGCAATTTTGTCCTCCAGCTGTTCCTTTTTTGTACCTTTAACTTTTCCAGCCTCTTATTGCCCCTGTCCCAACTTTTTTGAGATGTGTTGCTGTCATGAAATTTCAAATGAGCCAATATTTGGCATGAAATTTCAAAATGTCTCACTTTTGACATTTGATATGTTTTCTATGTTCTATTGTGAATACAATATCAGTTTTTGAGATTTGTAAATTATTGCATTCCATTTTTATTTACAATTTGTACTCTGTCCCAACTTCTTTGGAATCGGGGTTGTATATACAGTGGTGCTTGAAAGTTTGTGAACCTTTTAGAATTTTCTATATTTCTGCATAAATATGACCTAAAACATCATCAGATTTTCACCCAAGTCCTAAAAGTAGATAAAGAGAACCCAGTTAAACAAATGAGACAAGAATATTATACTTGGTCATTTATTTATTGAGGAAAGTGATCCAATATTACATATCTGTGAGTGGCAAAAGTATGTGAACCTCTAGGATTAGCAGTTAATTTGAAGGTGAAATTAGAGTCAGGTATTTTCAATCAATGGGATGACAATCAGGTGTGAGTGGGCACCCTGTTTTATTTAAAAAACAGATATATTAAAGTCTGACCTTCACAACACATGTTTGTGGTAGTGCATCATGGCATGAACAAAGGAGATTTCTGGGGACCTCAGAAAAAGCGTTGTTGATGCTCATCAGGCTGGAAAAGGTTATAAAA
Source organism: Neoarius graeffei (assembly GCF_027579695.1). NCBI lineage: Eukaryota > Metazoa > Chordata > Actinopteri > Siluriformes > Ariidae > Neoarius > Neoarius graeffei. The sequence continues at coordinate 2,517,980 of NC_083587.1, forward strand.
CCATCTCTAAAGAGTTTGGACTCCACCAATCCACAGTCAGACAGTGTGTGTACAAGTAGAGGAAATTCAAGACCATTGTTACCCTCCCCAGGAGTGGTCAACCAACAGAGATCACTCCAAGAGCAAGGTGTGTAATAGTCGGCGAAGTCACAAAGGACCCCAGAGTAACTTCTAAGCAACTGAAGGCCTCTCTCACATCGGCTAAAGTTACTGTTCATGAGTCCACCATCAGGAGAACACTAAACAACAATGGTGTGCATGGTAAGGCTGCAAGGAGAAAGCCACTGCTCTCCAAAAAGAACATTGCTGCTTGTCTGCAGTTTGCTAAAGATCATGTGGACAAGCCAGAAAGCTATTGGAAAAATGTTTTGTGGATGGATGAGACCAAAATAGAACTTTTTGGTTTAAATGAGAAGCATTATGTTTGGAGAAAGGAAAACACTGCAATCCAGCATAAGAACTTTATCCCATCTGTGAAACATGGTGGTGGTACTATCATGGTTTGGGCCTGTTTTGATGCATCTGGGCCAGGACAGCTTGCCATCATTGGTGGAACAATGAATTCTGAATTATACCAGTGAATTCTAAAGGAAAATGTCAGGACATCTGTCCATGAACTGAATCTCAAGAGAAGGTGGGTCATGCAGCAAGACAACGACCCTAAGCACACAAGTCGTTCTACCAAAGAATGGTTAAAGAAGAATAAAGTTAATGTTTTGGAATGGCCAAGTCAAAGTCCTGACCTTAATCCAATGGAAATGTTGTGGAAGGACCTGAAGTGAGCAGTTCATGTGAGGAAACCCACCAACATCCCAGAGTTGAAGCTGTTCTGTATGGACGAATGGGCTAAAATTCCTCCAAGCCAATGTGCAGGACTGATCAACAGTTACCGGAAATGTTTAGTTGCAGTTATTGCTGCACAAGGGGGTCACACCAGATACTGAAAGCAAAGGTTCACATATTTTTGCCACTCACAGATATGTAATATTGGATCATTTTCCTCAATAAATAAATGACCAAGTATAATATTTTTGTCTCATTTGTTTAACTGGGTTCTCTTTATCTACTTTTAGGACTTGGGTGAAAATCTGATGATGTTTTAGGTCATATTTATGCAGAAATATAGAAAATTCTAAAGGGTTCACAAACTTTCAAGCACCACTGTAGTCAGTTTTGCAATAGCAAGATATGCAGTGTGCAGACTTCACGTGTCTCAAAGGAAGCTGATAGACTTCACCTTCTCTGGTTGGTCACGGTCATATGATCGAGAAGACCTACCTGGTTGGTGGAACAGGCCAAAATGAGTTCTCTGGGGAATGCTCTAGTTATTGCAGACTGCATTGTACAACAGCTTTCATCCCAGAAACACTGGTAGGCTCAGAAACATCACGAAATGATGCAGAAAATAACCTCTATAACCTCTTAGACAAAAGTAACACCTTGCTGTCTGGTTGTTCCTGTAGGTGCAGGACTGAGTTCTTTGGTGTACTCCTCTTCATACCACACCAAGAGCTCCTGTCCTGGGTTAATGGGTCGACAGCAACGATACAGAATTCCCCCTTGATACTCAAATGCCACAAGATTCTGTTGTTCTTCATTACAGGCACAATTCACATACCTAAAAGAGTGAGGCAACGTTTCAGAAAAAGGTAAAAAATCAGATCAGAGTTACAGACTTGGAGAAAGCATGGTGGAGATATCAATGACATGAAGATAAAGTTCTTCCAACAAATGAGGAGCTGTAAAATCAAATCACTAAAATGACCCAACAGCTAGTGTACTGCTCACCTCATCCAATTCACATGCGTCTCTCTTTTGGCATCGATGTATTCTTCACACTGCATGCTCCTGTATACCTGAAGAAAAATACCACATTTACTTTTTTTTTTTACACAAAATCAATACAGTGGGGTAAAAAAAGTATTTAGTCAGCCACCAATTGTGCAAGTTCTCCCACTTAAAAAGATGAGAGGCGCCTGTAATTTTCATCATAGGTACACTTCAACTATGAGAGACAGAATGGGGGGAAAGAATCCAGGAAATCACATTGTAGGATTTTTAATGAATTAATTGGTAAATTCCTCGGTAAAATAAGAATTTGGTCACCTACAAACAAGATTTCTGGCTCTCACAGACCTGTAACTTCTTTAAGAGGCTCCTCTGTCCTTCACTCGTTACCTGTATTAATGGCACCTGTTTGAACTCATCAGTATAAAAGACACCTGTCCACAACCTCAAACAGTCACACTCCAAACTCCACTATGGCCAAGACCAAAGAGCTGTCAAAGGACACCAGAAACAAAATTGTAGACCTGCACCAGGCTGGGAAGACTGAATCTGCAATAGGTAAGCAGCTTGGTGTGAAGAAATCAACTGTGGGAGCAATTATTAGAAAATGGAAGACATACAAGACCACTGATAATCTCCCTCGATCTGGGGCTCCACGCAAGATCTCACCCCGTGGGGTAAAAATGATCACAAAAACGGTGAGCAAAAATCCCAGAACCACACGGGGGGACCTAGTGAATGACCTGCAGAGAGCTGGGACCAAAGTAACAAAGGCTACCATCAGTAACACACTACGCCGCCAGGGACTCAAATCCTGCAGTGCCAGACGTGTCCCCCTGCTTAAGCCAGTACATGTCCAGGCCCGTCTGAAGTTTGCTAGAGAGCATTTGGATGATCCAGAAGAGGATTGGGAGAATGTCATATGGTCAGATGAAACCAAAATAGAACTTTTTGGTAAAAACTCAACTTGTCGTGTTTGGAGGAGAAAGAATGCTGAGTTGCATCCAAAGAACACCGTACCTACTGTGAAACATGAGGGTGGAAACATCATGCTTTGGGGCTGTTTTTTTGCAAAGGGACCAGAACGACTGATCCGTGTACAACCCCGATTCCAAAAAAGTTGGGACAAAGTACAAATTGTAAATAAAAACGGAATGCAATAATTTACAAATCTCAAAAACTGATATTGTATTCACAATAGAACATAGACAACATATCAAATGTCAAAAGTGAGACATTTTGAAATTTCATGCCAAATATTGGCTCATTTGAAATTTCATGACAGCAACACATCTCAAAAAAGTTGGGACAGGGGCAATAAGAGGCTGGAAAAGTTAAAGGTACAAAAAAGGAACAGCTGGAGGACCAAATTGCAACTCATTAGGTCAATTGGCAATAAGTCATTAACATGACTGGGTATAAAAAGAGCATCTTGGAGTGGCAGCGGCTCTCAGAACTAAAGATGGGAAGAGGATCACCAATCCCCCTAATTCTGCGCCGACAAATAGTGGAGCAATATCAGAAAGGAGTTCGACAGTGTAAAATTGCAAAGAGTTTGAACATATCATCTACAGTGCATAATAATCATCAAAAGATTCAGAGAATCTGGAAGAATCTCTGTGCGTAAGGGTCAAGGCCGGAAAACCATACTGGGTGCCCGTGATCTTCGGGCCCTTAGACGGCACTGCATCACATACAGGCATGCTTCTTTATTGGAAATCACAAAATGAGCTCAGGAATATTTCCAGAGAACATTATCTGTGAACACAATTCACCGTGCCATCCGCCGTTGAACTACAGAGTTTTAGCTGGCAAAGAAGAAGCTGTATCTAAACATGACCCAGAAGCGCAGACGTCTTCTCTGGGCCAAGGCTCATTTAAAATGGACTGTGGCAAAGTGGAAAACTGTTCTGTGGTCAGACGAATCAAAATGTGAAGTTCTTTATGGAAATCAGGGACGCCGTGTCATTCGGACTAAAGAGGAGAAGGACGACCCAAGTTGTTATCAGCGCTCAGTTCAGAAGCCTGCATCTCTGATGGTATGGGGTTGCATTAGTGTGTGTGGCATGGGCAGCTTACACATCTGGAAAGACGCCATCAATGCTGAAAAGTATATCCAGGTTCTAGAGCAACATATGCTCCCATCCAGATGATGTCTCTTTCAGGGAAGACCTTGCATTTTCCAACATGACAATGCCAAACCACATACTGCATCAATTACAGCATCATGGCTGCGTAGAAGAAGGGTCCGGGTACTGAACTGGCCAGCCTGCAGTCCAGATCTTTCACCCATAGAAAACATTTGGGGCATCACAAAACAGAAGATACAACAAAAAAGACCTAAGACAGTTGAGCAACTAGAATCCTACATTAGACAAGAGTGGGTTAACATTCCTATCCCTAAACTTGAGCAACTTGTCTCCTCAGTCCCCAGACGTTTACAGACTGTTGTAAAGAGAAAAGGGGATGTCTCACAGTGGTAAACATGGCCTTGTCCCAACTTTTTTGAGATGTGGTGTTGTCATGAAATTTAAAATCACCTAATTTTTCTCTTTAAATGATACATTTTCTCAGTTTAAATATTTGATATGTCATCTATGTTCTATTCTGAATAAAATATGGAATTTTGAAACTTCCACATCATTGCATTCTGTTTTTATTTACAATTTGTACTTTGTCCCAACTTTTTTGGAATCAGGGTTGTAAAGGAAAGAATGAATGGGGCCATGTATCGTGAGATTTTGAGTGAAAACCTCCTTCCATCAGCAAGGGCACTGAAGATGAAACGTGGCTGGGTCTTTCAGCATGACAATGATCCCAAGCACACCGCCCGGGCAACGAATGAGTGGCTTCGTAAGAAGCATTTCAAGGTCCTGGAGTGGTCTAGCCAGTCTCCAAATCTCAACCCCATAGAAAATCTTTGGAGGGAGCTGAAAGTCCGTGTTGCCCAGCGACAGCCCCAAAACATCACTGCTCTACAGGAGATCTGCATGGAGGAATGGGCCAAAATACCAGCAACAGTGTGTGAAAACCTTGTGAAGACTTACAGAAAACGTTTGACCTCTGTCATTGCCAACAAAGGGTATATAACAAAGTATTGAGATGACCTTTTGTTATTGACCAAATACTTATTTTCCACCATAATTTGCAAATAAATTCTTAAAACATCAGACAATGTGATTTTCTGGATTTTTTTTTCTCATTTTGTCTCTCATAGTTGCGGTATACCTATGATGAAAATTACAGGCCTCTCTCATCTTTTTAAGTGGGAGAACTTGCACAGTTGGTGACTGACTAAATACTTTTTTTTGCCCCACTGTATGTGGCTTTAAATGAGGTTTACAGAAACAAGAACAATGGCTCATGCCAATATTATTAAGCCTCATGAAGGCTGAATTAAAGGCTTTTGACTGTATCTTAAGATTCACAAAACAGCTGGCAAGCTCCAAGATGAATTTAGTAACTATAGGAAAATGCAGGTGTAGGTTGAATTGGGATTAATTAAATTATAAATTATGTGATAATTGATAATTAAATTAATCAATTTATAAATAAAGATCAGTCTCATAAAATCTTAAATTATTAATCTTAATACTCACCGTGAATGGTTACACTCAAGATTAATGGTAGCTCTGTATTAGATGGGAAACCCAGTTGTATACAAAAGCTAAATTCTGAAGGAAAAAGGAGTTCTAAATAGTTGACCTTGTGAATAAACAACAGGAACAAGTAAAATGCAATTCAATTTTATTAGCTTTTATTTGTCTACTACTCACTAATAATAATAAACTCAAAATACATTCAATGTCAGCAAAGGTAATAACAAGACAAAACAATGGAACAATTACACCTGGACTATAAATTTGAGGGAAAGAGAGAGAGAAAGAGATAGAAGGAAAAAGAAAAGAATCCCTTGTGTGTGCGTGTGTGAGGCTAGGGCAAGCCGATGCGTGTGTGTGTGTGTGTGACCTAGCTTGTCGTTAGCTAAAACAAAGGAATGTTAGCTAAAACAAAGGAATGTTAGCTAAATAGAACAAAGGATTAGCTCTGTGGCTAATGTGTGCTTTGTGTAGGTATCTGTGGGCAGATGCTAATGCTAGCCACTCTGGCAATGCTTAAACAAAATGGCGGTCAGTGCCTAGGTGTCGTATCACAGGTAACTCAATGAGGAAGGTATCAAAATGGCGTCGGAAAAATGGCGCCTGCAGGCCTAGTCGAGAACACAAGCCTACCAGCTAGCGTATCACCCTGAGGTAGCTAGCAATAAGTTGCTAAGGAGAATCTGACCACGCTACAGCTGGATCCAAACACTGCACTTAACAACAATTTCCAACAGACTATCTAGGCAAAGAACTCAACGCGAGAGAGAGAGAGAGAGAGAGAAAGAGTGTGAGAGAGTGTGTATATGTGTTGGATGGAGAGAACTAGGCCTTGTAGCGGTCTAGCCTCGGAGCTTAAAATAACAAACTTGTCGCTGCGCTGCTAATCAGATAGGGAAGCTAGCAATGGAGTTAAGGAAAGATATCATGCAAGATACCCTGTCTAACAAGTTCAAAGAAAAAAAACAGAACCAAAACAAACAATAAAAACAAACAAACAAACAATAAAAACAAACAAACACCTTCCGTGTCTGAGCGGGTATGCTAAATAGCTCAAAGCTTAAACATGACCCTAACAACCATCTGAATAAGCTACAAATTAAAAATTTGCCCAAGTGCCTACTCAATGCGATGGAAGTTCTTTCTCCGATGTCCGCGCTGAGGGTCGCAGTCCGAGGAGAGGAGGTTAGCGGCGCGTTGCGTCCAACCGCGGCTAACGAAGCAGGGAGATGAAGGCCTAGCTGGCCCACGGTGCTTCAGGAGAAACCTCCGGTGATGCGTCGACGAGAAAAAGGCTGAGAGGAGCGAAGCTGTCCGCAAATGCCTCTTAGCGTGGAAAACTACTTAACTGTAGTTAAACTTTGCAAAGGTTTAGAATCGAAACCACTATATCGCTGAAACTTAGCGGGTCGTTCAAAAGTTCGGCCGAAACTAATTTGAACAGGCTGTTCTCAGACAATAGCGGTTAGTCTCAACACTGTAGCTTGCGTGCCTACAGTCCGTCCGACCACTCCAGTAGTCAGAACATGAGAGAGCGAATCGAGGCGCTCTCGATACAGTTAAAGCAGTTCCACTTCACGTCACATCCGGGTGGAGCGCGCAAGGAAATTGTGGGATCGTTATAGGGGGCGCTGGCGAGTTACCAACATTCCCCCCTTGGCCATAGGCGCTGAAAGGAGTGATACCCTATGGGCACATGGTGTTTAGTCTGCGACCCACGGTCCCTAGTAATCCACAATGAGGTAGTTCCACAATGAGGTAGTTCCACAATGAGGTAGTTCCAAGGGTCCTTTCTGTGAAAAGTCTTTCAGACACAGTTCAACAGTTCAATTCATTTCATACAGTCCATAAGATGCATAGGCACTTGGGCATGAAAGCATAGGCACTTGGACATGAAAACAATTACACTATGGCTACTTAACTACCTTCTACATACAATATTTCACACAGCAAACAAAAATAATCAAAACTCCATAAAGGAAAATGGAAAAGAGGGGTTAGTTAGCGTGTTAGCAAGCCTACTCTTCAAGAAAGTTAGTGGAGGCCTTAGGCCTGATGGAGAATCGGACAATGCCACGATCTAATTTCTCAGGTGCGTAGATCATTTTGTCCAGTTTGCGGTGTAGTGTCAGTATGTACCTATGTAGAGTGATGGCTATGAAGACTGTGATAACCCAACCGCTAGCTAGAAATCCCAGCGCAATTCAGCTTATTAAAGATCCTTGATCGGAAGAAGGGTTTGCGCGGTTATTCAAGAAAGTGGTAGCGATGCCAGTGGGCTTAAGATCGAATTGCACGGTTTTGGTCCCTTCCAGCAGTAGTTGTGCTTGGAGGGTGGAGTTTATCTCAAGTTCGTGACCTGGGAAGGCATCGGGCATTTCTATCTCGGTCTCATACTGGTCAGCGCTAAGGTGATGGAGGGTGATGTCACCCACGTGAACAGTGGCTCCAAGTGGGACACTTAGGAGAGAGGTTTCGTTAGGTATCTTCATTCTAGTGGCAGTGTTATGTTGATCATATGATACCAGAATCTCAGTTTGGGGAGTGTTGATTAGCCACCGATTACCAGCTCTTTCTACTCTAGTTCCTATTCCTTCATCTTTAATAGACAATTTGCCTGCACACTTCTGCTCGGGGACTTTTGTCAATCCACAGAGACGGTCTGTGGTGTCTCGGATAAAGGGATTGCTGGGGCAGACCCAGTGGATATCTTTGGTAGAGGTGCACATGTCTAAATTAGGGACGAGGTAGATAGAGGGGTTGTCATCGTGATAGGCTATGGTGGAAGGTGTCTGCAAACGTACGTGTACGTCGTTGTTCCAGAAACCTACATTAAGGACAGATTTGATTCTGTATATGTTTTGCCGTTCAATAACAGGGAGATTGAGGATGAAGCCTATTTCTAGGTTTTGAGGGTTCACAAAAATGGGGATAGCACTGCCAAGACTATAAGCCAGATGAATCTGTGATGAGTAAACGTTAGTCGTGGTAGTAGATCGGAGTATGCTGTCAACCATGCTGAGGGGTATCAAATATGGTGGGATTTTACCTCCACTCAGGGTGCTGAGAGAGCTACTTACTTCTCTCATCAGGTCCTGCATTAGGTCTCGGATTACTCGGACGTACTTGACCTCGCTTCTCATGATTGTCGCTAGCCTGTCTACGGCATGTACGGTGTTCTTGATTAATGTAGAATGCATGTTAACGGTTAGTATGGTTCCCTGCAGGGTTTTGCCTAGGCCCTGCAGCTCCTCCTGTTGAGTTAGTAGTCTACCCTGGATTTCTGGCATTTCTTCCTTAAGAATGTTCATTTCTCGTTTGACCGCGGTTAGGCTAACGGTGTTAACGGCAGAGAGGCCCATTGAGAACAGAGAGCCAATGGCGGATGCAGCAGTAAGTAGTCCTCCGAGGAACCGTTTAGGGCGTGTTTTGCCGCTGAGTTCCTCCTCAGTGACTATGAACTTCTGTAACTGTTCGAGCATGTGAACTGTGGTACGCTTGGCGTGTTCGATGTTGGACCCAATCTCGGAGTCAGGCCCGGTTTCGAGGTTTGTTTGTGTGGGCGATCTAAAATGCTTACAGTACACGTCCCAAGGATCGAGGCGGGTGTACACGCGCTGGGTATGGACGCGGCAATTGGTGAGGAGCAGTCCTGGGGCATCTTGGAGAACAATGCCACTCGGCGGACCTGGTTCCACTATGTTACCGGCCAATGTGGTCTGCAGGACTAGGAAGATGCCGAGGATCCAGAGAGGGGCCATTCTGCAACATACAGGAGTTTGTTATTCCGATTTGAGTGGTAACGAGGGTGGTTACTTATAGATGCACGCTTATGGATTGAGAGGCATGCAACTAAGTTGGGCAGGCTATAACTTATTGTTTGTCCACCCCCCTATGGAGTGTGGACTGCTCAAAAAGCTTTATTTGGTTGCTATGGACCCATCTATACGAAGGCGCCTGGCTGGGCTTCGAAGTTTTGATGCGGTAGGCGACGGGGGACAGTTTACCGACGATTTCGAAAGGGCCGGACCAACGGGGTAAGAATTTTCTGGCTACTCCTACCGGTTTGGTGAAATTGAAGTATAGGACTCTGTCGCCTACTTCGTACTCACGGTGTGTCGCCTTTCTGTCGTAGTAAGCTTTCTGTCCTTTCGCACTCTTTTCGAGGTGTTCCTGGGCCCACGCAAATGTGGCCTGCAAGTGGCGTTGCAAGTCGGTGACGTACTGGTGTGCGGTGTACGCAGTGGCGACGCTTAGGTCCTCTGGTCGGTAGAGGAGGTGTAAGGGAAGAACCATTTCACGGCCAGTCATCATTTCGAACGGGGTGACTCCGGTGGTGCGGTGAGGAGTGGACCGAATGGCCATCAGCACCAGAGGGAGTTTGATGTCCCAATCTTTGCCATGGTGGCTAACATACTTGCGAAGCATGCTCACGATGGTTTGGTTGGCGCGTTCGACCTGACCAGAAGACTGAGGATGATACGCGATGTGGAATTTTGCCTCGACTCCGAGCATCTCCCACAACACTCTCATGACCTCTGCGGTGAAATGAGTACCTCGGTCGGAATCAATGGATAGGGGCAAGCCCCAACGGCTGAACACATGGTTCATAAGAAGGAGAGCGGTGGTCTCTGCGGTTTCGTTTGGGGCGGGCAAGCATTCCACCCACTTCGTGAACGCGCAAGTGACGGTCAGGAGGTACTTATTACCTCGAGCTGATTTCGGCACCGGTCCGACCCAGTCTATCTGGAGATTAGACCAGGGGAATGAGATGCCTTTGCTTTGCAGTGGGGCGCGGTTCAACGGTTGGGCTGGTCGGAATTGGCAGCAAATCAAGCACCCTTTAACATACTCGGTAACGTCCTGAATCATGAAGGGCCAATAGACAATCTGTTGGAGTGTCTGGTAGGTCGCCTGAGCGTTCCTATGGCCCCCGCACGGGCTGTCGTGAGCGTACTGCAACATGACCCCCCTATGATCTGTGGGCACGACCCACCGGGGAGGTCCCTGGTTGCGTGGTGTGTACACCAGGAGTCCTTTCTCGAGTTTTAAGCCGTTTTTGAGATTGTGAAGGTGGTTTAAGTCTCGGGACTGTTGCAACTCTTGTGGGGAAATTGGGGACGCCACGGGGTCCGCAAGGAACTTACGGATTTGGTGGATCACGGGATCCCTTTCCTGCATAGACACCAGGTCGGCGTCCTGGGGCAGTCGGCCGAGTTGCACGGTTCCTGCTTGGGGTACTGCGTCAGTTTGACCTGCTCTAGCCTGTCGGCGAGTAATCGCGGTTACGTTATGGCGTGGCGTCTCGGGAAGCCATGACGGCTGGAATTCCCAAAGGGGGCCGTCCACGGCTCCCGCTTTGGCGAGGCCATCTGCCTCATCGTTACCGACTGTCAGGTCCTGGGACTTGAGAATGTCCCTTCACCTTCTTCCAATAGACGCACATTCCCTGTTCGGTTACGAGTCGATCGCATGCTAGGAAGAGTTCGGAGTGTTTCACTTCCTTGCCCCTTGCGTTTTTCATGTCCCGCACCTTCCACGAGGGAAAGTGTGAGACGAAGCTATGCCTGGCATAATTTGAATCAGAGCAGAGGACTAACCGCTTGATGTTCTCACGGGCAGCTTGTTGCAGGACGATGAGCACGGCTGCTACCTCCGCATATTGGCTAGTCTTAGCCCCGAGTCGATGTTGGTATTTCCCTTGTATAGGGCCGTTCGCCCATACGATACCGACACCGGCTTGGACTTTGCGTTCATGATGGAATGAGCATCCATCTATGTAAGCGGTGGGGAGGTCTTTGCAGACGTTCTCGTCATAGTAGTGGTGGTCGGAGGGGAGAGCAGGTACGGTTGTTAGTTCGGTTTGATCCGGACTATTCTCGCAGTCGCAATGCTGGCATTCCGCCAGGCCTCGGCCAAGCGCCATCTTGTGGTTCTGGGCGTACTTCACCTCGACGTCGTAGCCCTGTAGTGCCATCATCCAAGCTGCGATGCGACTGTTCGAAACTCTTCCCTCTCTCAGCCTCTGGCTGTTCAAGAACGAGACCGGTTGATGATTGGTCTCTATCACCGCCTTCTGGCCACCAATGTAACTGCGAAAGTGTTCAACGGCCCAGACCGTGGCCAGCAGGGCTTTTTCGCAGTCTGAAAATTTAAACTCCACAGCACTGAGGGGCCGACTGGCGTATGCTACGACACGGCGATCTTTGTCATGCTGCTGTGACAGTGCAGCGCTCAGGCAGTGGGTGGAGAAACTAGCCTCCAAGAAGAACGGTTTGTCTTTGTCGGGATACGCGAGGCAGGGAGCGGAGCAGAGCTTCTGCTTCATGCTCTTGAACGCGAGTTCTTGAGGGTCACTCCACTGGAAGGGTTTATCCTTCCGGAGGAGCTCGGTGAGCGGTCGTGCTATGTCCGCGTAGTCCTCAATGAACTGTCGGGAGTAGTTGCAGACCCCTAAGAAGCTCCTGAGTTCGGGTACGTTGGATGGGGCTTTGATGTCTTGGATAGCCCGCACCCTCCCTGACTGGGGTTCAATGCCATCTGGCCCGACGCACAGTCCAACGTATTCAACTTTGGTGCGACACCACTGCCCTTTGGTGACAGAGAGCTTCGCTCCTGCTCTGGACAGCTGAGACAGAACATGGCGTATCTCTTCGAGGTGTGCATCAAAAGTCTGTGACCTAATGAGGATGTCATCGACATAGATCAAGTTGCCACGAGCTGCGGCATCGCTCATTGCCTTATGCAAGAAGATGTTGAATTCAGCGGGGGAGTTCGCGTAGCCGAACGGACATCGGTTGAAAGTTAGCTGGCGGTTCCCAAAGGAAAAGGCCAGCTTGTGCTGGTCAGCTGGATCCACGCGCATGGTCCAGAATCCACTCGCCACGTCGGCGGTGGAGAAGAACTTTGCACCCTTCACCTTGGCAAGTTCTTGATCCAGATGGATCATGGGCCATCTTGACAAGGGCACTTGCTTGTTCAGCTGCCTATAGTCAATGGTGAGACGCCACTTGCCGTTCGGTTTCAGCACCGGCCACAAGGGGGAGTTGTAAGTCGAGTTACACTCACGAATGATCTGCTTTTCCAGCAGAGTGTCCAGTGTTTCTTGTATTGAGTCGTATGCGGCTAACGGGATTTTGTATTGCCGCACGAACGTCGGTGGAGCGTTCGGATCTGTTGGGATTCGGACGGTGTGGATGTCCGTGACTCCGCAGTCATTGGAATCTCGCGCCCAGATCGCCTTGAAGTCGTAGAACAGTTCACGGAGCTGTCGTCTCTGGGCGTCCGTGGTCAGGCTGTCAGCTTTCACCAGCTGTTGTTGAACTTCTCGTTCAAAGCCTGGGTACGGTTCACCTAGAGCTGAATCAACGACCTCAGTTGCAGGGGTGTCGTTGCTCGATTGCGTGGCAAGAGCATACACCAGCATGTGTTTCGGGGTGTCAGTTCTGGTCATGACTATGCGCTCGTCGCGAAGCATGTCGTGAGGTTCGACGTGGATCATGTGGAAAGGAAGAGTGATCCAGGGAGGTTCCACTGGATCGGAATGAGTGTCCGGCGTTGGCAGCTCACCGATGACTGGAATGGTGAGTTCAAAGTCATGGAATGCCTGGTCTATCAGAAGGCCTAAAGGCCGACGGGCGGGGATCGTGATGGCGTCCCGCGTGGAGTTTTGAACCAGGAGGTAAGCGGAACGATGACTCACTTCAAGCAGCGGAGTCCCACACACGGCTAAATCGAGCTCCATGAAGAATCTGAGAGGCTGGAAGAACGCCTGGGAGCTACGAAACTGTTGGTCTTTCATGATGACCAGCTTAAGAGGGGAACCAGCAGTCCTAGCGGGAATGACAATGTCAAATTCGCTAGCGACATGGCAGGCTTGGGGAATCGTTTGTCCTGACCGCATTTGTTCCAGGTCAGCTTGGAACGGGTGCTTAGCAGCGTCGGCTTGGGTCCAGATGACCCGGTTGACTAGGTCCAGTTGGGCTCCCAGTCTGACCAAGATGTCTGCCCCAATGACCAGTGGGTCAGGAAGTCCGGGGACGACACTCAAGAAATGAAGGAATTCTCTCTGACCGATGGCGAGCGACACGGCGCAGACGCCTGTGGCTTTGATGGGGCTCTGGGGTTGTTCGGCTGACAGTAGCCGGTGGCTCTTCTGCACAAAGACAGGGGAAGGAGTGCTCTGACGCACTATGTCGAACCACGTTTGGCTGATGGCTGACTTCTCTGACCAAAGCGCTAACCTGACGCCAGGTGCCGTGACGCCGTTGACAATAATGTTGCCAGATATCCAGGGGTAGTACCTGGTTGGGGCAGATTCGCCAAGAAAGCAAAGGAAAGACGGGTGGCCATCAAGCGCGTTGCGGTTGAGAGGAGTGTCGGTTGAGTTTGGTGCGTCTTGACTCGGCTCAGGGTGGAGCGGAGTGGTCTCGAGGTTCTCGGGGACCTGCCCTGACTCAGCTATCGGTGGAGTAGCCTCCACCCTAACTTCATCGCAACAGGCTCGATCGTGACGACGAGGATCTGGGGTCTGTGGGGACGCGACCTGGGCCCACAGTTGCCCACGACGACAGTCAATGAGGGGCGCTAGCCTATCTAGTAGGTCTTGGCCAATGAGGAACGGTTCTACACCAACAGAGCAGATGTAAGTGGGGTGAGTGATGGACATGCCCTGGAAGGTGAGTTCTAACCATGCAATGGTTGTTACTGGGGCTTGATTCTGGGTGAAGCTAACCAAGTTGACGTCACAACGTTCGGTTCTGATGGGTCTACCTTGCGCGCGCCGCGCATCAGAAACCTCTGCGAAGACTTTGGAACACATCAGGGTGATTTCTGACCCGGTATCCAAGAGAGCTTGGAGGGAAACGTTGCCTTCTACCACCACTGGGGTATAGATACGCTTGGCGTTGCCTTTCCTAACCAAATCTCCAAGAAACTGCGTCAGGGGTGCATCCTGCGGGTCAGGCTTCACTAACGGAGGGGGTGGTTTCAACTCATCGCTGCCTATTGGGCAGGGGTCCTTTCCCCACCCCACGAGGTAGACACGCGGTGGTGGTGGGGATGGGTCCCGGCCTAGTCATGCTGACGGTTCGTCCCTGTCCTTGCTCGGCTTACCCTTCCTGTTCTTATTGCTCAGCAGTTGTTTAACCCGTGCTAATTCGGTCCTCAATTCTGCCATCCCAAGCGGCTCTTGGTTGGCTTGTTTAATCCGTGCTAATTCAGCCCTCAGTTCTGCCATCCCAAGTGGCTCTTGGTTGGCTTGTTTAGCGGTAGCTAGCTTAGGGCTCCGCTCCCTTCGAGAGGAGTTGCGATGGGGCCTTGACTGTCCGCTATTCTGAGATTTAGGGCCGTGACTGCCAGGTTTGCGGTTACCTTGCCCTTTGGCGTTGGGGCCCTGTTCCCCCTTGGCTCCAGCTTGTCGAACTTTCCAGTTACCTTTGGGTTGACTCGACGTCTGGTGGCCGGGGTTTGGGTTCGCCCAAGGGGGCCCGCGGTTTGGGGCTTCACCCCCTTCTAGGCCTAAGGACTGATCTTCCTGCTCATATAGGCTGAGGACTCTGGGATCGTCCTCGTGGCGGTCTGTGGGTCGGACGAACGTCTCCCACGTTAGTTGTGCGGTGCGACGCATTTCTCTCATAGTATGGGGGCGCTGGCGACACGCGAGTGTTACTTGGTTACGAATGCACGGGTGAAGGTTATGGAGGAAGAGGGACTTGAAGTTGCGATCTTCCTCTAGCCCGGGCTCGCTTCTGCCCTGAAAGTACGCTGCACGGAGCCGACGGTAGTACTCGCGAGGGTGTTCGCTTCGTTTCTGTCTGATCAGAATGGCACCCATCGTCGCAGCAGTCTCGTCCTCGTACAACGAGTATTCCTCTTTCAAGTACTTGCGTATCTTCTTGTAGTTGTCGAGGACTGACTGCGGTAAGGTCTCAACGAATGCTCGTACGCCACTACCTAAAGTTTTCCAGACTAGTCTGGCCTTTTCATGCGACGTAGCCTCTGGCAGGTCCAGGAGGCTACGCTCGATTTCCCGGAAATAATCATTAACGCTTCGGTGTCTATGATTTTCCGGCTCAAAACGCTCTATGTCTTTCGCAAGGACGTCGATTTGGCGGATCCTAGTTTTGCGTTCTGCGACGAGGCGTTTTGATTTTGACCCGTAGGGGTCCTCGCTGTCTTCGCTATTTGAGCTGCTCTCATATCGCCTATGTCTGCGTTTCGGCTTGTAGGCGGCCTCTCCGTCAGAGGAGTCCGAGGGTACGTAGCGCGGCGTTTTCTGCGGGCTAGAGGCTGCAGCGATATTGAAGCGCGAGGGGGTGTAGTGGGGAGTAAAGTAAAAACTCCCAGCGCCACGAGGTGGCGATCGCGCGACTTTCACGCGAGTTGAGCTTGAGTGCGGTGTCTGATCTACCGTTCTAAGCTCAGGTTCTTCCTCCTCCAGAGCGGAACTCTGTTCTTGGGAGGGTTTGGCCGATCCCTCATCTGAGCGACGTGCTTGCGTCACTTCTTCTCTGAGGTATTCTATTTCGCGCTTTAGTTCATCTTGTGTGGCTCTCAGGCCCACGAGGCTACTCTCCGCGCTTTCTGCTCTCCTTTGAGCTTCGGCCAGTTGTCGTTTTAGTGTTCTTTTCTCTTGTTCGAGGGTCATACACACATGTTCCATTTCCTTATAGTAGATCATGAACAATTTGGGTAGCCCTTCTGGGAGAGTCATAGTACGCTCCTTAAGTTCCCTAACGGCTATGTGTATTTCATCAAAGCGAGCCTTTTGGTCCAGATCACAGAAGTAATTTCTCCTATCCTCCAGGACTTGGCCTAAATCGCCTACAACGTCGAAGAGAGAGAGGAGGGGCCCTTCTGACTCCCTTGATGGGGAACGCGACATTTTGTTCGAAATGTATTAATTAACTTAAAGGAAATTAATACTAGGTGTTGATTAGGTTAGAATTTAATTCAATCCAAGTTGCTAAATAATTGATGTGGTTTCTTAGCTACTTTGTTTTCACTAATGTTTCACTTGTATTAATTAGCTTAATTAATAATTAGTTAATAATAATGATTATTAATAATATTACTTAAGTACTTGGATTAGATATTACTCTAAGGTACTAATCAATTAAACCAGTTTATCAGCTAACTGTGGTTGGCAGCTGAATTTCAGTTCTGTGATTAACACACTGTTAATGATTCACCATTAAAGTCATCTGTGTTATACCTTGGCAGTTGATTTTGGGTATACAGCAGTTTACAAGTTATTGTTGAGAAATTCACAAGGTCATTAAACTATGCCTCACACGGGGCACCACTTTAATGTAGGTTGAATTGGGATTAATTAAATTATAAATTATGTGATAATTGATAATTAAATTAATCAATTTATAAATAAAGATCAGTCTCATAAAATCTTAAATTATTAATCTTAATACTCACCGTGAATGGTTACACTCAAGATTAATGGTAGCTCTGTATTAGATGGGAAACCCAGTTGTATACAAAAGCTAAATTCTGAAGGAAAAAGGAGTTCTAAATAGTTGACCTTGTGAATAAACAACAGGAACAAGTAAAATGCAATTCAATTTTATTAGCTTTTATTTGTCTACTACTCACTAATAATAATAAACTCAAAATACATTCAATGTCAGCAAAGGTAATAACAAGACAAAACAATGGAACAATTACACCTGGACTATAAATTTGAGGGAAAGAGAGAGAGAAAGAGATAGAAGGAAAAAGAAAAGAATCCCTTGTGTGTGCGTGTGTGAGGCTAGGGCAAGCCGATGCGTGTGTGTGTGTGTGTGACCTAGCTTGTCGTTAGCTAAAACAAAGGAATGTTAGCTAAAACAAAGGAATGTTAGCTAAATAGAACAAAGGATTAGCTCTGTGGCTAATGTGTGCTTTGTGTAGGTATCTGTGGGCAGATGCTAATGCTAGCCACTCTGGCAATGCTTAAACAAAATGGCGGTCAGTGCCTAGGTGTCGTATCACAGGTAACTCAATGAGGAAGGTATCAAAATGGCGTCGGAAAAATGGCGCCTGCAGGCCTAGTCGAGAACACAAGCCTACCAGCTAGCGTATCACCCTGAGGTAGCTAGCAATAAGTTGCTAAGGAGAATCTGACCACGCTACAGCTGGATCCAAACACTGCACTTAACAACAATTTCCAACAGACTATCTAGGCAAAGAACTCAACGCGAGAGAGAGAGAGAGAGAGAAAGAGTGTGAGAGAGTGTGTATATGTGTTGGATGGAGAGAACTAGGCCTTGTAGCGGTCTAGCCTCGGAGCTTAAAATAACAAACTTGTCGCTGCGCTGCTAATCAGATAGGGAAGCTAGCAATGGAGTTAAGGAAAGATATCATGCAAGATACCCTGTCTAACAAGTTCAAAGAAAAAAAACAGAACCAAAACAAACAATAAAAACAAACAAACACCTTCCGTGTCTGAGCGGGTATGCTAAATAGCTCAAAGCTTAAACATGACCCTAACAACCATCTGAATAAGCTACAAATTAAAAATTTGCCCAAGTGCCTACTCAATGCGATGGAAGTTCTTTCTCCGATGTCCGCGCTGAGGGTCGCAGTCCGAGGAGAGGAGGTTAGCGGCGCGTTGCGTCCAACCGCGGCTAACGAAGCAGGGAGATGAAGGCCTAGCTGGCCCACGGTGCTTCAGGAGAAACCTCCGGTGATGCGTCGACGAGAAAAAGGCTGAGAGGAGCGAAGCTGTCCGCAAATGCCTCTTAGCGTGGAAAACTACTTAACTGTAGTTAAACTTTGCAAAGGTTTAGAATCGAAACCACTATATCGCTGAAACTTAGCGGGTCGTTCAAAAGTTCGGCCGAAACTAATTTGAACAGGCTGTTCTCAGACAATAGCGGTTAGTCTCAACACTGTAGCTTGCGTGCCTACAGTCCGTCCGACCACTCCAGTAGTCAGAACATGAGAGAGCGAATCGAGGCGCTCTCGATACAGTTAAAGCAGTTCCACTTCACGTCACATCCGGGTGGAGCGCGCAAGGAAATTGTGGGATCGTTATAGGGGGCGCTGGCGAGTTACCAACACAGGCAAGGCTTTATCAGAATTTAGGCAAAGGAAAGGTTTCTCATAAAAGGCTTTACTTCTGACATGGCAAAGCTGTGCTGTGAATCAGACCTCTCTGATAATATCTGTCCCTTGTGTTTTGGTCTCTAAACAGACAGCTACAAAAATACACAACTTTAAAAGTCAGTTCTGTCTCTAAATGGGTTTTACATAAAATATTTTTGATCTGTACAAGTAATATTTATTTGGGCGCCAATGTTGTTTTAGTTCAGTGTAGCAGTGTTCATCTTTAATTTAAATGATTTCAAATTTACTTTTAGTCTTGTGTCCTGAAAATAGTAGTTACATTTTAGTCTTTTTTTTTTGGTCAAGATTTCATCAATGGAACTCAATTTTAATTTTAGTCTATCAATGTTTTAATCATAATTTCCTCAGACAGTTGCATGGTACTTGTAAAATATGCCCTGCAGTTTTAAGAGGGCCTGTTGCAGCAGGGGTTTAGCTGGAATCCCCCCCCCCCCCCAGCATATTGCTGGTTTTGTCACTATGCAGAAGTTACAGTACTCAGCGTAAATGAGTACACCCCCTTTGAAAAGAAACATTGTTTAAAATCTCAATGAACACAAAATTTCCAAAATGTTGACAAAAGTTTAATATAACATCTGTTTAACTTATAACGTGAAAGTAAGGTTAATAACATAACTTAGATTACACTTTTTTTTTTTTTTTTTCCAGTTTTACTCAAATTAGGGTGGTGCAAAAATGAGTACACCCCACAACAAAAACTACTACATCTAGTACTTTGTATGGCCTCCATGATTTTTAATGACATCAAGTCTTCTAGGTATGGAATGAACAAGTTGGTGATATTTTGCAACATCAATCTTTTTCCATTCTTCAACAATGACCTCTTTTAGTGACTGGATGCTGGATGGAGAGTGATGCTCAACTTGTCTCTTCAGAATTCCCCAAAGAAAATAATTTCTTTACACCACAAAGGTGAAGGCTATAAGATGATCAGCAAAGCTTTGCTTATCAGTCAGAATACTGTAGCAAAAGTGGTACAAAAATTTAAGAAAGATGGAACTGCAACCATCTCACAGAGACGTCCAGGTCGTCCACGGAAGTTAACACCTCGACAGGAGCGTCTTCTGATGAGAAGGGTTGAAGAAAATTGGCATGCAAGTTCACTGCAGTTACTTAAAGAAGTAGAAAGCCAAACTGGGGTGACTATTTCCGGTGACACAATATGGCGTACACTGCAGAGGAATGGCATGCATGGATGCCGTCCACGAAAGAAGCCTCTCCTAAAGCCCAGGCACAAAAAAGCCCGCCTCGAGTTTGCCAGGGCCCATGCTGACAAAGACGAAGACTACTGGGACTCTGTACTCTGGAGTGATGAGACCAAGATAAATGTTTTTGGAACTGATGGCTTCAAAACTGTATGGCGTCGCAAAGGTGAGGAATACAAAGAAAAATGCATGGTGACTACAGTGAAACATGGTGGTGGCAGTGTCCTTATGTGGGGCTGCATGAGAGCTGCTGGTGTCGGGGAGCTGCATTTCATTGATGGCATCATGAATTCACAGATGTATTGCTCTATACTGAAAGAGAAGATGCTACCATCACTACGTGCCCTTGGTCGTCGTGCACTTTTCCAACATGACAATGATCCTAAACACACATCTAAGGCCACTGTTGGATTTCTGAAGAAAAACAGGGTGAAAGTGATTCAGTGGCCAAGTATGTCTCCTGATCTGAACCCAATCGAACACCTATGGGGAATTCTGAAGAGACAAGTTGAGCATCACTCTCCATCCAGCATGCAGTCACTAAAAGAGGTCATTGTTGAAGAATGGAAAAAGATTGATGTTGCAAAATGTCGCCAACTTGTTCACTCCATGCCTAGAAGACTTGGTGCTGTCATTAAAAATCATGGAGGCCATACAAAGTACTAGATGTAGTAGTTTTTGTTGTGGGGTGTACTCATTTTTGCACCACCCTAATTTGAGTAAAACTGAAAAATGTGTAATCTAAGTTATATTATTAACCTTACTTTCACGTTATAAGTTACAGATGTTATTTTAAACTTTGTCTTGTCAACATTTTGGAAATTGTGTTCATTGAGATATTGTTTAAAATGTTACTTTTCAAAGGGGGTGTACTCATTTACGCTGAGCACTGTATGTGGAGTTAGCCACGACTGTAATGGTGATGAGCGCCATTTTCACATGAAGACGTTACTTTGTTCAGACCAGTGCCGTGTGTGTGTCCTGACTCATATACCCGTTAGAATCCAGGAGCATTATGAAAGCCATGCGAGCAGGGAAGTGAGCGAGTCTAGCAAACCGGATTCACTCCCGCTTCCCAACTACGGTCAGGAACGTGAAAAAGAGGGAATGCAACATACTGGAATGGATTTTGCTCAGGATATTTCCCCTAGCTGTAAAAATTCCCTTGAGAAGTAAGCTAGGATGACTGTCTGAACAGAACCAGCTATCTTGGGTCATGTTTATTTGTCAGGGCATAATGAACAGAGATTTTGTTTTGCCGTGCTTTTACCGGCCCTCTCTGTGGGCCTGTCATTTCGGGTTCACATGACAGCATACGTGTTCTCACCGGTCAATCACAACCAAGGCTACATCCACACGACAACGGCAACGAGATTTTTTAATTTTTTTTAAATATTGCGTCCACATGCGCAACGGATCAGTAAAATATCAGGTTCATATGGCAACACAACACTTGCTGAAAACGATGCAATACACATGCCACACCTCTACGTGCGCTGTAAGACGGTCCCATCGGAGACACCAGAACAATAGAAGTAGACACATGCGCATAACTGCGCATGCGCACAGTGACTATCTCTGTCACTGTCACACGCACACACTTTCTCACTCCCTATCCTATGGATATAGTCCCTTTAAATCATGTGCTCGTTTTTTGAATGGAGACGCGGAAAGAGGAATGAATGGGGGTAGATGGAAGCCGGTACGCCAACATTCTGATATCCTCCAGAATTCTTTAATGGTCCGGAATAAATTGAATGCTACACGTTGATGGATTGCTTTGTTCTTCTACGCCCTTTTTGAGGAATGTATTGTCGGACTTAAACCAACATCTGAAGAGGTGAGATCGCTCCTTTTTTTCCCCTATTTTTGCTGGCGGGATTGACTCTGCCCCAAGGGCCATTCTCTCTCTCTCTCTCTCTCTCTCACTTTGCACCATTACACAAATATTTACAGTGAAAATATTTTGTAAGCGCGTTTCATGAACCAAGTTATAGGATTTGTTGACAACTCGCATAGAGTTCGTTACACTTCTACCCGGCGTGAAGCACATGTGGTTGTGACGTCATCGTAAACAAATCCGTTCTACTCATCCAGACGACTTCGCAACCGCACTGTTGCCAGATTTTTCCACTCTGGAACCTGTTCTCAAAAGATTTCGTTTTGGGGCACCCAAAACGCCGGTGCCGTGTGGACGCCAGGCCGAAACGATAAACAATTTTATCAGATTCACCTGAATCCGTTGCCGTGTGGACAGGGCCCAAGTTAGCTAATGCACATTAACATTCTACACTAATGCAAAAGCAGTGTGCAGCAGTGAAACAAAAGCCATGGAAAGGTCAAAAATTAAAGGAGGGGCCAAAAAGCAAGCAAACAAACAAACCAGGCATTAAAGGCATAGGCTTCCAAATGTTTAAAAAAATAAATAAATCTACATACTGTTTGGGCATCAGCACCCTGAATTGGCCTGCAATGCCATTTTCAAGGACCAGAATGAAGAGCGCCCTGTGATAACCTGGCGACTTGTCCAGGGTGTACCCCGCCTTTTGCCCGTAGTCAGCTGGGATAGGCTCCAGCTTGCCTGCGACCCTGTAGAAGGATAAAACGGCTAGAGATGATGAGATGAGATGAGAATGAAGAGCTTAAAATGGACATTAAAACATAGCTATAGACTAGGCTGTTGCCTCTCACGGTTACCAGAGGGCTAGTCCCCCTGTAACCCTAGCTGTATAGGTGAGAGGCCAAGGGCTATGGAAATGAAGGTCAGCGCTGCCCATTGTGCCTGACTGCATGGAGCGGGAAGGACTTTAGAGATGGGCTAGGCTGCATGTTCATTTAAAACTGCTGTAACTTGCCCAACCATAACTGACTATCGAGATTTCCAAGCTTGTTGGGGCTGAAGCACATCAAAAGGTCAAATCAGAATGTCAAGGCACACCAAATTAAAAGTTGGCTATCAATTATGAAGAATGTCTCACACATTATGATGGGCTAGAATGTCATTTGCAAAATTTGACCCAGATTGCACTACAGCAGATTGTCAAATAATTATTAAAACAGATAGGTAAATCAGACAGGCAATTGTATAATTTATTAAAAATGTGAGGCAACGCTCATTACAGTGTTTTCCATGAGTTACCTAGACTGTAGTGAGTGAAGGAAGCATTTTCAGAACACAAACACCATTTGATTTGAGACTGATAACACCAAGTGTCCACTCCAGTCATCCACTAGTCCAAACACAATACTATGGTTATCAATTTAAAACAGCAAACAGATAACATCAATGGAGAAGTCATCAAACTTGAGCTTAGAGAACGTTAACATCAGCATGTCCGAATCTCATATCCTCGCTTTAAAACAGTGCACGGTTAAATTTGTAGAGTTTTAGCCTATTTGAGTCAGAAAAGCTGCTAACACATCTGGTAGCATGTATTCGTTGTTCAAAACACAAGTGCATGCTCTAACCAGAGTTCAAAATAGGTTTATTTTTGGCTAAAATGAAATTATTCTGAATGTTCTCTATTCAATATTTTACATTTTCTAAAAAAATAAATAAACCAGTTGAACACAGGTAACCACTTCTGCTTCATTTCTTTGAGGGCTGAAGTGTATGCTCTAGTCATTTTTTTTAACTGTTTATGAACTGTTAAACTCCTTAACCATGCTTTGCGGGTGTGGCCTTTTTGCTGTGGCATCACCATTCATATCGATACAACCAGTGTGTTTATGCTTAAATTACTAAAGCACAAAATTGTTTTGTGCAAGTTCTTCATAGATCTAAAACTCTTAATTTTGCTCGCAAAGTGCTCTAGTTTGATACATTTAACTTTAAAATAAACAAAATTATCTCACAGGGGAGCATGCCCCCAGAGCGAGGGCCACTGACCCTAGTTTCACAAAATCCTGAGGGAAACACTATTATTCTGTCTTTTTTTTTAATAACTACTGTCAGAGGAAAAGCTACCTGTTCTTTTGCAAGTTAGGGTAGCTGTGAAAGAAATCTCTCTCAACTCAAACGTAGAAGTAGGTGACCGCGATTATGCAACATATCCTAGAAGCATGTTGATGTTCAAAAATAAACTTGACGGGTAGTGAACTAATGTGGCAAGTGTGTGTGGAAGGAGAAATCATGAGACAGAGAGCTCCGCTTTTGAATATAAAAGTGTCATTGCATATCGTATAACGAAATTGGACGCCATCCTGCCAGTGCAACATCTGCTTATTTTAGATTTAATTATTTATTTCAGTCATTTCAACTTTCAGTAACACACACACTGGTTACATACATATCAGCAAGAAAGACCGAAAAGGATTAGACTGAAGCAAAAGCTTATTGCGTCTACCCTCATCACATTTCATAAATTAATAAATATTTTTTTTATGCCAAAGGAATTAAGGAAAGAAACAAAAAGGAATAATAAAAAAAATAATAATAGTAACAATAGTATCTGTTACATTTTGTTCAATACAATTTTACAGCTTTCAATTTCAAATGAACACCAAAACATACATATTGGATTTTGGCATTACGTATTCTAGGGGTGTTCACACGGCAACTTTTACTCCGGTGTAGTACCGGGGCTGCCCCGGTAGAGCGTTCACACGGTACAAAGTTATACCGGTGTCGCCCCTGAAAGCTGCTTAAACCGGTGCAAATCTAACCCTGCTCGGGAGGTGGTTTAAGAAATTTACTCTGGAGTAAATGCTAGTTTGCGGGGCAGCACCGATATAAAATGGGACGTCTGAACGCTACAGGGGTAGACTCGCTACGCGTGAGGAGAGTTGATTACATACGGGCATCGCATAATTTGCATCCTGGTATTTTGCGCTTCCAAAATGGCGAATAACAACAACAGAACTGCGTGTCTTCCAGTGTTGCCAGATTGGCAGTTTTAAGTGCATTTTGGCGGATTTGAACATATTTTGGGATGGAAAAAGTCAGCAATATCTGGCAACACTTAGGGTGTTCACACGGCACATATTTGCATCGATGCTGCACCGATGTATTTTGTTGCGATATATCTTACACCGGTGTAAATTTTGCACAGCGTTCACACGTCACAACCCTGCTTACTAGAGAGAAGCGTGTTAGCACCGGTGCAGCCCCACTTGCGGTCACACGGCAGTTTCTGCGACCGTGTTATAGTAGCAAAAACTTTATTACTATCATTTCCTTTGATAGTAATAAAGTTTTGATATTTCCTTTTATTACTATCATTTCCTATCATTATTACTATCATTTCCTATCATTATTACTATCATTTCCGATAGTAATAATGCGGAAATGAAATATGCGCATGCGTGAAAATGTACTTCTTTTTCCCGGTTGTCATGGCATCACCAAGCGCCGGGAAAACAACGTGGATGAAGACACCAGTGTTGCCAGATATTGCTGACGTTTTCCATCCCAAAATATGTTCAAATCCGTCAAAATGCACTTAAAACTGCCAAATCTGGCAACACTGGAAGACACGCAGTTCTGTTGTTGTTGATATTCGCCATTTTGGAAGCGCAAAATACCAGGATGCAAGTTATGCAATGCCCGTATGTAATCAACTCTCCTCACGCGTAGCGAGTCTACCCCGGTAGCGTTCAGACGTCCCATTTTATATCGGTGCTGCCCCGCAAACTAGCATTTACTCCGGAGTAAATTTCTTAAACCACCTCCCGAGCAGGGTTAGATTTGCACCGGTTTAAGCAGCTTTCAGGGGCTACACCGGGATAACTTTGTACCGTGTGAACGCTCTACCGGGGCAGCCCCGGTGCTACACCGGAGTAAAAGTTGCCGTGTGAACACCCCTATTGGTGTCTTCATCCACGTTGTTTTCCCGGCGCTTGGTGATGCCATGACAACCGCGAAAAGGAAGTACATTTTCACGCATGCGCATATTTCATTTCCGCATTATTACTATTGGAAATGATAGTAATAATGATAGGAAATGATAATAATAAAAGGAAATATCAAAACTTTATTACTATCAAAGGAAATGATAGTAATAAAGTTTTTGCTACTATTGCACGGTCGCAGAAACTGCCGTGTGACCGCAAGTGGGGCTGCACCGGTGCTAACACGCTTCTCTCTAGTAAGCAGGGTTGTGACGTGTGAACGCTGCACAAAATTTACACCGGTGTAAGATATATCGCAACAAAACACATCGGTGCAGCATCGATGCAAATATGTGCCGTGTGAACAGGGCTTCTGTAGCGTTACATATCAAGTAGCTGGATCAAATTTAAATCAAACCATTTTTTTTCCAAACATATTTCATATCTCAGTTTTGTATTTACTGATAATCTTATAATGTTTGTATGCTTTTTTAAGGCCTTTAAGCATGTTACACAGTTTAATTTCATTTTCAAGACCATTCCATAAATTAACTCCTGTTATAGATATACACCTCTGTTTCACATTTGTTCTGAACTTTGTTTTAACAAACATACAAGTTCCTCTTAATTCATAATGACTCTCTCTGACTTGGAAAAAAAAAAAAAACTCTGAATACAGTCAGGGATAGTTTTGTTTTTGATTTTAAACATAAATTGAGCAATTTTGTAATCCACAAAATCACGAAATTTAAGGCCATTCAAGTTTATAAACAACTGATTGGTTGGTTCACTATAACATGCGTTGTGTATGATCCTAATAGCTCTTTTCTGCAATATGAAGATCGGGTTTGTGATTGTTTTACATGCATTTCCCCAGACCTCCACACAATAAGTTATGTATGGAACAAGCAGAGAATTTAAAGTGCGTGCAATGATTTTTGGCTTAGAATGTGTTTAGTTTTATGAAGTATTGCAATAGATTTGGACATTTTTGTTTTTACATGCTTAACTTGACAGGTAGTGAACTAATGTGGCAAGTGTGTGTGGAAGGAGAAATCATGAGACGGAGAGCTCCACTTTTGAATATAAAAACGTGTCATTGCATATCGTACAACGAAATTGGATACCATCCTACCAGTGCAACATCTGCTTATTAAAAATAAAGAAATAAAATGTCCATAAAATATAAACAACTCAAAAACTCTAAAAAGACATACACGCACAAAACATTCACACACTGCTGTTTGTTCGTTTGTTTTTTAATTGCACGGTCCCTTTAAAACAAGCACTGTTTAGTGCAGTTATGGCTCTTGGGTAGAAGCTCTTTTTCGGTCTATAGACCCCTTACACTGACATCACATTTACGTTAGCAACGGTCACTACCCTACCCTATACCTGGGGGACAAGCAAACTTTGTTTACATACTGTTCACATACTGAAGCCAAGCAAAGATGTCAGACAACTGTTGCTGTTGTCTGAAGAAAACTACAGCTAAAAAAGCTCTACTAATGGATTACTTGGATAATCTTAGTTATAAAGAAATGAAGGATACATGGAAATTAGAGTTTATTAGTGGCCATGATCTGTACGAAATTCCTCAAAACCAATGGAGTGGCGGTGCAGATTTGTGGCCTAGTGTTAGCTACATGTTGGAATGTACTTTCCTTTTCCGGAAGAATCCGGACATGGAAGAACAGTTCAAAAAAAAAAAAAAACTGCACACCCCACTACAAAAACAAGAAAACCTTTGTGTAAAGAATTTTTACCAACATCAGCTTTAGGGAACAGAATGCTGCAAAAGCCTGAGCACTTACTCTCAAAGGACTACTACTTGAACTGTGGGCTAGATGGTATTCCCGGCCCACCATGTCTCAACAACCTCAAGGACATCAAGTTACAGAGCTATTTGCACTCATTTATACATTGATATTTATGATTTGTTAAAAAAGAAACAAATCTCTGAAGTATTATTATTTGTAAAATAATGTTATCTTGCTCTAGACTTTCAAACAAATGTTGTAAGATTTTATTTTAATTTTATCTAATAGTGGATGGTACAATAATTACAAATGCAAACAGAATCGGCACATTCCAGTTGTAGCTGTAGTCATATAGCTAACTATAATCATATAGTTAACCATAATCACCCTTGTAATAATAATTTCAATAAACTGTTCATGTTCAGTTCCCTCTTCATTTATTCTCTATTCAAAAGGCACAAGTGAGTCACACAGGTTGATAAGTGTGCAACAGACAGTAACAATTTTATCCAAAATAGTTTTTCCTGCCTTAGTCAATTTATTTCCATTTCACATGCCTGCAGCTGTTGTAAAGTTCAGTGCGTTTGTGTAGAACTCTCTCAAACTGTAGGTTCATTGCTACACTCTGGCTCCAGGTTGACATTTTGCACAGGACTGAGTTCCTCTGATAACAGAAGCAAAGCTTCAGCGCTTTTTGCTCCTAATCTTTTCTGTTTTTTCAGGATGCATCAGGAGCATGTCGCTCCTTGTTGGGTTTTTTAACAAATTATGTCAGCGTTGTTTGTTTGGTGCCCAATCTGGGTTTTCCATGTCGAATGAGGAAGTTGGTTCATCTGGAAGAAAATCATTTGATTTTGTCTGAACACCTTCATGAAGAAGCTAATTCAAATGTGAGCAGAAATAAAAGGAGATTCTTAAACTCTTCCATACTCTGTTGCACCCGTCTATTTTTTTAAAAATACATTTTAAATAGTTGCAAATTTCTCTGCAATTTTCAGGGTTAGCTCCTCTCGCTGTATTCTCCTTAACCACTCATTTCTTCATTGTTCTTGAAGCATTTGCTTCTCTTTGTTAACATTTTTCTTCATAGCAGGGAAATGGTAAGATCTTTTATCCATTTCTCAATTTAAATGATTGGAACAACCAAAAACAGCGCAAAAATGAACCATATTTAAGACTGGTTAAGCCTTGCTTACACGAAAACTGGTGTCTTTTCACCTGGGGGTCAATTATCACGTGATGCGTAATGTCATGTGCAAGGGGTCTATTTGTCCATTTCTTAATTGACCTGAACTGCATGCCCAAGGGCAGCAGTTCAAACAGAGAATTTCTGGGGTGGGACAGATCTTTTAATATACTGAGGGTTCTTTTGAGGCAGCAGGAACTGTAAAGCTCTTCCAGGCAGGGAAGAGGGCATCCGATGATCATCTGGGTGGTGGTGACAACGCTCTGGAGCACTTTTCTCTCTGCTCCTGTGCAGCTGACAAACCACACACTGATGCAGTATGTATGTAAGTATGTTCTCTATGGAGCAACAATAGAAGGGCACAAGCAGTTTTTGAGGGAGGTCGTTCATCCTGAGGATCATCAGGAAGTAAAGTCTCTGCTGTGCGTTCTTTATCACTTGTGTGGCATTAGAGCTCCAGGTCAGCTCCTCCTCTATGTGCACCCCAAGGAACCAGAAGTCCAGGATCCTCTCCACATATTGCGCACTGATGAGAATAGGCTGAAAGTCTGTTTTTTTTTTCCTGAAGTCTATGATCAGCTCCTTGGTTTTGGTGGTTGAGGACCAGGTTTGTTGTCTCAGCACCACCCAGACAGCTGCTCAATTGTGCTGATAAGCAGACTCCTTCCCACCAGAGATGAGCCCCACTATGGTAGTATCATCCGCAAATATGATGCCATTACGGGAGTGAGCAGGGTGCAGTTGTAAGTGTAGAAGAACAACTTGTTTAATCCTAGATAAAGCCATGGCACAGCAGTTATGCTCATATTTACATAGGAATAACATCCATGAAATGTATCAGTCAGGATTTAGACCTCATCGTCGCAAAGAGACAGCTCTGGTTAAAGTAGTAAACGACCTACTGTTGGTGTCTGATCAGGGCTGTGTCTTGCTGCTTGTGTTGCTTGACCTTAGTTCAGCATTTGATACCATTGATCATTCCATTCTTCTGGATAGACTAGAAAATGTGGGAGTTAAGGGAACGGCCCTCTCCTGGCTCAGCTCTTATTTAACTGATCGCTATCAGTATGCTGATGTAAATGGTGATTTTTCTAGACATACTGCATTTTTATATCTCAGGGCTTTAAATTAGCACCCGCCAAATGCGGGTAAAATTCGGCTTTGGCGGGTAATAACTTTAGTCTCACTAGCCACTTTGGCGGGTGGTTTATTCGGTGGCATGACAATATATTTTAATTGTAGTTTTCTCTGAAGGCATCTGATATAATAAACACATTGCAATGTAATATTACACACCTACAACTCCCATGAGCACCTGCGTCAACATTCTGACGTTAGAATTGTTTAGAACGTTCGTTAACGTCTCAGATAAAATCAAATGATACAGTAACCTGCGGTTAATGAACAAAGCAACAAAGTTGCTGACGACTGACAAGCGCACTGTGTGGCAGCATATAGCTGGAGTTTCAAACCCTGCTGCTCAGGAAAAAAGGGGCAGAAATGAGCAGGGCCGGAGCAGCATTTTAAAATCACCGAGGTCTGTGATGCGCAAAGCGCGCGCCGAAAAATGTTCGCCATATTTAAATGAGAGGGGTGAATTACACACCACACAAGAGATCTCATCTCATTATCTCTAGCCGCTTTATCCTGTTCTACAGGGTCGCAGGCAAGCTGGAGCCTATCCCAGCTGACTACGGGCGAAAGGCGGGGTACACCCTGGACAAGTCGCCAGGTCATCACAGGGCTGACACATAGACACAGACAACCATTCACACCTACGGTCAATTTAGAGTCACCAGTTAACCTAACTTGCATGTCTTTGGACTGTGGGGGAAACCGGAGCACCCGGAGGAAACCCACGCAGACATGGGGAGAACATGCAAACTCCGCACAGAAAGGCCCTCGCCGGCCACAGGGCTCGAACCCGGACCTTCTTGCCGTGAGGCGACAGCGCTAACCACTACACCACCGTGCCGCCCAAATGAATAAGATTTCCCTGTAAATAAAACTTGGAGTGTAAGAATGAGGTTAGTGTTGGTGAAAATGCAGCTAATTTAGAACTTTATAGATTCTGTATTAAATTTTGCATTTGATAGAGCTGATAAAGTAAGGTCTGATATTTGTTATTGCATTCCTTTGAGGCGACAGCGCTAACCACTACACCACTGTGCCACCCAGATTGGCTCGTTCATAGCAAAACCGAAAATACCATGTACTGCGAAGACTGTAGAAAGTCTGGCAAAAACAGGCACCAGTAATTTTAAACTCGAAACTATAAAGGACCACGAAAAGTCAAATGCACACATCGGTACTATAACATCAAAACCGGCGAAGACGGCTGGTTCACTACAGGACAGCATTGCTTTCAGTCCCTGGCTGTCATGAAGTCGGCTGAGCTGGAGAGGATGGAGCTGCCGTTTAGAAACGTTCACGTGATTGTAAAGAAGTTGATCCCGCCCCAACTATCAACTTATGACCTGCTGGAAGCCTCAGGTCACGAAGACCATTTTTTTCATGGACCATTCAGACTCATCTGATGATGAATGTAATGAGGACATTTAATGTCTCTCTCTACACATGTTCTCACACACACACACACACACACAATTAATAGATAATACATAATATACATAATAATACAATGCTTGCATATCAAAACATCAAATGTTTTTCAATGATAAATGTTTCGAATTGGACTTTTAATATTAGAATCAGTTCAATTGTACTGAATGTTATTTTTCATATACGATATTTCATATTGTAAGGGGCTTGAATTTGAGTTCAATAAACAGAATACTCTGCTTATATTTTTGTCTGAATTGGTTGCATGTTTTCATATAGGGAGCGACCTTAACAGCACTGAATACTTGAGTGCTACTGTAGAGATACATTATACACTGCCATTCATAATTAAATCTAGATCTTCCGAACTTTAACGTATCATGGTGAAGAAAAAACTGCGATTTCCTGGCAACAAAATTGTGGCTAGTGAAAAGGCTGAATGGTTAGTGACTCAGGAAAACCACTAGCCACAGTGGCCGGTGAGCAAAAAAGTTAATGTAAAGCCCTGATTTTATATATATTTTACCTCTGGGTGATATTATTCATACACATGATATTAGTTTCCACTGTTATGCTGATGACACAGTTGTATGTTTCTGCAAAACCAGATGAGAGACACCAGCTTAATAGAACTGAGGAATGTGTGAAGGACATTAGACACTGGATGCTTCTTAACTTCCTTCTGCTTAACTCTGACAAGACTGAAGCACTTGTACTTGGACCACATGCAGCTAGAAGTAAGTTTTCTTTTCTGATTCCACAGTAACTCTGGATGGCCTTTCTGTTTCTTCACGTGCAACAGTAAAAGACCTCAGAGTGATTATTGACCCTGGACTTTCATTCGAAACTCACATCAATAACATTGCCCGGTTAGCTTTCTTTCATCTCAGAAATATTTCTAAGAGAAGAAATTCAGTGTGACTACATGACGCAGAAAAATTAGTTCATGCTTTTGTTACCTCCAGGTTGGATTATTGTAATGCCTTACTGTCTGGATGTTCCAATAAGTGCATAAACAAGCTCCAGTTAGTTCAAAATGCAGCAGCAAGAGTCCTTACTAGAGCTAGAAAATATGACCCCATCACCCCCATCTTATCCACACTGCATTGGCTCCCAATCAAATTTCACATTGATTGTAAAATACTATTCTTGACCTTGAAAGCACTGAATGGTCTCGCGCCACAGTACCTGTAGAGTTTACTTCTGCTCCTCTATGACCCACCACGCCTACTTAGATCAAAAGGTGCAGGCTATCTGCTGGTACCTTGTATAGTGACGGCTACATCAGGGGGCAGAGCCTTTTCTTACAAAGCTCCCCAGTTATGGAACAGCCTTCCAAGTAGTGTTCAGGAATCAGAAACAGTCCATGTTGAAGTCAAGGCTGAACGCATATCTGTTTAGCCAAGCCTTTTGTTAAGAGTGCTTATGAGGGAAAGGAGTAGATCTGGAGGGTCCTCAGACAGAGTGTTTTGGTAAACTGGGATGTATGGATGCTGTCAGTTCCCCACTCACTTGCTCGCTCGAGTTCGTTGATCCTGTAGTGGCTGCTGCTTTATGTCCCGGGGCTCCCTCATGCCTGTGCTACCTTCTGGCTCTCCCCTTTTAGTTATGCTGTCATAGTTAGTTGCCGGAGTCCCTGCTTGTACTCAGTGCAAAATGTATACTGTTCCTACTCATCAGGTGACATTGGGCATACACAACAACCTGTGTTTTCTCGCTTTCTCTCCCCCCATCTGTCCCTCTGAATTACATGGCAATCCTGACCTCTTCTGCTCCTCAGACCTGCCTGATCCATTCTGATGCCCTACATCTGGTTGGAGTCTCATCACATCGCTCCTGTGGAGGATGGCCCCATATGGACAGTTGAAAGTCACACTTGGAAGATGCTCTGGACTCTTACAGTAATGCTTTTATGGCTGAGGACTACAGCTGACTTGCTAACTTTAGGACTGCAGTTGTCATGAACAGTTTTGCACTCAAGTTTCCATCAATGAAGAGTTAGAACATCAACAAAACTGACTTCATGTTAAAAATGTTAGAATCACATTGTCTCTTATCACCCAAATGAGGATGGATTCCCTTTTGAGTCTGGTTCCTCTCGAGGTTTCTCTCTCATGTCGTCTGAGGGAGTTTTTCCTTGCCACCATTGCCACAGGTTTGCTCATTGGGGATAAAATTAGCTCATGTTTTAAGTCATTCAAATTCTGTAAAGCTGCTTTGCGACAATGTCTATTGTTAAAAGCGCGATACAAATAAACTTGACTTGACTAGAGGGTGAAGAGTGGGGAGCCATTGCTGAGGCAATCAGACAGGAAGTCCTTTATCCAGAGGCAGATGGATTAAGACAGTCTCAGGTCTGTCAGGTTGGACACCAGTCTGTGAGGGAGAATGGTGTTGAATGCTGAGCTAAAGTCCACAAAGAACAGCCTAGCAGAGCTCTCCTGCTGCTCAAGGTGAGTGAAGGCAGTGTGGAGAGTTGTTGCTATGGCATCCTCTGTAGACCCATTAGCTCTACAAGTATACTGGTGTCTAACATGGGTGGGGGACTTGAGATGATGCAAGTCTGAACCAGTTGCTTCATGATGACGGGAATAAGTGCCACTGGTCAGTGGTCATTCAGGCTGCTAATGGTCTTTTTTTGGCAATGGAAGATGGTAGAGGACTTCAGGCAGGGTGGGATGGTGGACTGGGATAGGGACTGATTGACTTATGTGACATCCTATGCTCTGTACATAACATGGTTCTAGATGTTTTATTTTACTACAAGACACATGCCTATCAGAAATACTGGACAGAGGTGGTCAATTACTGCAGGAGTCTTGGTCAAGGTGGCTCATTGCTATTTAGCCCCTAATGTTCTCCAAGCTTTAACATTAACAGCCCCGTGAGCCTTTGCACTCTGGCAAGGCTCCGTAGAACTGGCAACGACTAAAGCGACTGCCTTTTCTGGTCGCTACAATAATAATCCTCCTCCCTGGAGCCAAATTTATTTTCAAAATGGAATTAAAGGCCATTTAGATAAAAAAAAAAAGACTACCTACAAACATTTTTAATGAAAAAGTACAATCATTGTTGTATTTTAAAAAAATATTATTTCATGAGCCTGCATGAAAATGCATGGGGTTGCTCAAAATTCCACAGCACACTTCACGTTGTCTCACAGCACACTGGGTATATACTGTCTCATCTCATCTCATCATCTCTAGCCGCTTTATCCTGTTCTACAGGGTCGCAGGCAAGCTGGAGCCTATCCCAGCTGACTATGGGCGAAAGGCGGGGTACACCCTGGACAAGTCGCCAGGTCATCACAGGGCTGACGCATAGACACTTACAACTTGAGCACTGAAGTGTTACTAGTATTTTTATTAACAGGCAAGTTCCACCACACTGGCTAAAAGAACCGATGTCGGACTGCATTGTGCTCAAACTTGCGATTTACACCACTACTCCACATATCATCTGCAAGAAGAAATTGATATTAATTGGAGCTACCTTCATCTAGTCATCATATTTTGTTACATAAAAATATACAATCTTTATAATAAAATTTATGACAAACTCACAACCGAGGAGCCTCCACTGTTCTTGGCTTCCTCTCGGTTCATCAGCTCTCCCTGGCAGGGGCCGAAGTGTGCACCTACTGGAACAGTCTCCCCCTTATTAAACACTCCCAGGCCTGCATCAGGAATACTGGACTTCTGGATTTCTAGCCCAGGAGGAAGTGTTTGTCTGGCTCGGTCAGGGACTCCCATGGGAACAGGAGTATCGGGGATGAAGAGGGGTGGTCCATGAACCTCGCATTTGTTGAGGAAGAAGGATTTGCAAACTTCACAGTCTAGGAGTAGAGAAAACACAACAGGAAGAAATGAAGCCCAAATGTGTGTGCGTCTATCTAAGACCATATACGGTACATTAGTACTGTATAAAGATTATCCTAAGAAAGCTTGCCAGTAAGGTTCACTGAGCATCTGGTTGAGACTAGAGGTGTCCATCAGGACTGGGATCAAACAGGACACAACAAAGTACCAGTATTGGCAAAAAATATGGAAACACCTACCAAAATGACAAAACACCACAATTTGACCTTTTGTTCTCAAGTTCTCTTAATAAACTAAACATTTTCATCATAAACAAATGTTACAAGTAACCAGAGTAAATCATTCTAAAATATTATCAATATTTGGTATGGAACCCCTTGACACTTTAGTGCACTGACACGATCAGGCATGCCATCATAAAAGTTTATGAATAAAATCAAGTGGAATTGATCTCCATATGTCTTGCAACACTTCCCAGAGCTGTGGCAGGTTTGAAGGAGCCCTTTTCACCTTCTCTCGCTCCATGTAGTTCCAGACTTGCTCAATTATATTCATGTCAGGACTTTGGGCTGGCCATTCAAGAATTGCCAAGCCGCTATCTTGTTCTTTGTTTTGTAAATACTGTTTAACCATCCCAGCTGTGCGTTTTGGGTCATTATCTTGCTGGATGATAAAGTTGTTGCCAATGAGAGCTCTTCCAGAAGGCACAGCATGATGGATAAAGATTTGTCTGTACTTGTCAGCAGTGAGGGTCCCATCTATTTTGTAGAGATGACCAACTCCATTGTAGGTGATGGCTCCCCATACTTGCAGGACCCCTCCGCCATGTTTTACTGTGGGAGAAATAGAGTTTGCCTTGTATCTTTCTCCCTTTCTGCACCTGACTTACTGTTGCATAGCGTTGCCAAATAATTCAAAATTTCTTCTCATCTGAGAACATGACCCTTTTCCACTGCTCAGAAGTCCAACTCCTGTGAATTTTTGCCCAGTTAAGTCTCTTCTGCTTATTTCCACCTCTCAACAAAAAGGTTTTGCGCACTGACACATGACCTTTGAGGCCTTCTGCTGAGAGCGTCTTCCTAACCAGGTGTGGGGAGACATCCTTGCCTGTAGCATCTTGGAGGTCCTGTGCCAGTTCCTTGCTGGATTTCTTCCTCTCTCGTAGGGATGTAGTTTTGAGGTACTGGACATCAGCTTTAGTCAACTTTTTCTTCCTTCCTCTGCCTGAAATGTTCTTGAAGTTCCCAGTCTTTTGGTGATGCTTGAGGCATTTCCAGACAGCACTGTGGGTCACATGCAGTTTCTTTGCTATGGCTCATTATGAATGGCCCTCCTCCCGCAAAACTTTCATCCTAATATGCTGCTCTTCTGTAGTTTCTCTCTCTGATGCCATTTCTGCTTGCTGCCTGGCTGCAGTCAGAGGATAAATACTTTTTCTAATGAATTATTTTTAGAGACCACGTGATTTAGTTAATGGTTTTCACCTGTGGAATAATTAGCATATCATGGTAGGATTGCCCAACAAGGAGTGATTAAGGTGTTTTTTGGGGCTAAACTAAACAAAAAGAGATACTATTTCCAATATTTTTATGATGTTTATCACACAACAATATCCAAAACTGCTAGCATTTTCATGGGTAAAGTATAAAATTGCGGTTAAAAGGTGTCTCTGTATCTTCATAATGTATTTCAGTTGCCTTCAGTGCAGATTCTGATGTCATTTGCACGGATTAAGTATGCAAAATTGATCTTTTCCTAGGCATTTCCATATTTTGTGCCAGCACTGGATAGGAGTATGAGGTTTTTTTTACTTCCTTGTGGGAGTAAACAAATGGTCAGATACGAAGCTTGCAGGGCAAAATAAAACGAATGTTCATTAACATGACTGTGGCACTGCATGACATATTTACAGTATTCTCTTTGGACTTGCCTGGTCAGGGTTGTTTTAAATTCAGCTACTTGTTTGCTTATCTTCTGGGGAACAGAATTTCCCAAATTTGTTATGAAAATCACATGCAGGTACAAGCAAAATTAACTGTGGTGTAGTGGTTAGCACGGTTGCCTCACAGCAAGAAGGTTCTGGGTTCGAACCCAGCGGCCAGCGAGGGCCTTTCTGTGTGGAGTTTGCATGTTCTCCCCGTGTCTGCATGGGTTTCCCCCACAATCCAAAGACATGCAGTTAGGTTAACATGGGGCGGCCTTGGGCTGAGGTGCCCTTGAGCATGGTACCTGACCCCTGACTGCTCCCCAGGCGCTCTGGTGTGGCTGCCCACTGCTCTGGGTGCGCGCGTGTGTGTTCACTGCTTCAGATGGGTTAAATGCAGAGGATGAATTTCACTGTGCTTGAAGTGTGCATGTGACAAATAAAAAGTTTCTTCTTCTTCTGTCCACACAGTAAGTAAGTAAATAAATAGTCCAACGCAGTCCAACAGGGAGGAGAACTTGCAAAACTTCACACAGACAGCAACCCGAGCTTAAAATCGAATCCAGGACCCCGGAGCTGCGCCACTGTGATGCCCTGAAATCCGTATATTTGGACTCCTGTCTCTCACACCCACTGTCTCTTATTGAACATTCTATTCCAGAGGCATAATGAGGGGCATACTCTCTGTCCCCTATTAAATCACAGCTGGTTGGGATCTTCTGCAAGCTTATGCATGTGGGGAACAGAGCACATAGCACTGTCCTCCAGGTGTGTTTTGCTATCATGTGACACAGCATGAGCTGCAATTGAAAAAGAGGAGTTTGATGGCTTTACATGTCTTGGAGGAAGTACGTGTTAGCCTTCACTCACATGGTTAGAGAGACCTGGCTAGTGGGTGGATACTAGCAGGTGACCACACTGGACAACAAATGGGTGGAAGGGGGGGGGGGGAAGAAACCTATAATCTTCTAATGTGGTGAAGACATCACAACACATTTATTTAACATTTATGGAAGGAGGCCCAGGTATCAGTCAGTAAGTTTCCCAAGATGGAAGAGTTTTCAGGACAGAGGACTTTGTGCTTTCTGGTTTCTCAGTCACATCCCACTTTTTTTTTGTCTCAGAATAAAAAACAGGAGTGGCTGGAGAGAATGACAGACATTCTGCAACATTAAATGTAAACAGAAACAAATTAAACATTGAATGTGTCATTCATTAATAAATTCAAAATTGCAATAACAAGCAAATCACTATGGTTTGAGGGGAATCATACATTTTGGGCCATACTGTAATATGAAAATAAAACCATGCAGCATAGATTTTTTTTAATACACACCCATCGTGTGATATTCCATGCTTTTTTTGTTCAGGTTAACATCCTCGGTTTATAATGACTAAAGTATTTTAAATAAATAAATAAACAAACAAATAAAGTTTCTCTCACTCCTCGCTACCATGTTACACGCTCTATAAACAAAGTTCATACTTTAATCAATAAAAAAAATCTAAATTTCAATGTCAAATTGTTGATTAAAATTATAAGAGAGACTGAGGCTACATGCCAAATGTACTGTAGTGCACTTTTAGTGCACCAGATAGTGTGCAGGGTAGAATAAACAGTGAGTGTTACTGAGCACCAGAGTGGCCTAATGTCTTACAGAGATAGTCTTTATCGTCAGGATCTTCCACTTTAACGGAGAGACCTTCAGGTGGGTTGTCGAGATCATCTCCAAAGCTGTAGATATTCAGCTCCAGCGTCTCTTCTTTCTTCACACAGGCTTCTGAGGTCTCTCCATCCATGGATGTCTCCGTTTTCATGTCCTCACACAGCTAAAGATCAAACAAATCTGTTAGGGCGGGACGGTATCCATCCCACTCGGGAAGATGCTGCTCTCATTTCTCGCAGCATAGCTCAGTCTCAGAACAGGCCTAGTTAATCCACGACAATCCAGAGCCAAGGCCAGGGAGCAGACGGACAGGCTAAACTGTCTGTCTGCTACCTGCACAGAGTCATCACACAGGTTTCATTACATTGAGACTGTGCCTGTTCCCCGAGCTATACAAAAAAGTAGAAATACTCAGAGTTTGTTCTAATAATCTAAGATAAAATTAGATCATACTGACTCTGTACAGCCGCTGCCAGCACCTTTGACCTACTGTAAAAGGTAAGACTTTTAAATATTTTCTCTCTTATGTCTGAAGCACAAACTGTTAATGAACTTCTTACTGATC
Source organism: Neoarius graeffei (assembly GCF_027579695.1). Lineage (NCBI taxonomy): Eukaryota > Metazoa > Chordata > Actinopteri > Siluriformes > Ariidae > Neoarius > Neoarius graeffei. Next base: position 2,557,005 of record NC_083587.1, read on the forward strand.
AGCAGTTTAATGTACTGTGTTTAAACAGAAACATGGATTAAACCAAAGGAGTCTGTAGCACTGAATGAAACTAGTCCTCCTGGTTGTAGTTATATACACCAGCCTCGTCTAACTGGCAGAGAAGGCATCACGATTCTTTATAATGATTATCTCAGCATGACACAAAAACCTGGACAGTTAGTATGAAGAACTTCAAACGCATTTGTGAAAGTGGGGGCGTGGCTTAGTGTCAGTTTGTGAATGTAGGGCAGGGCCAGGGAAGGTGAGTGGCAAAGTTAATGCACCTGTTGTCAATTAAGTGTGTGTGTGTGTGTGTGTTGTAGTGACTGTGGAGAACAGAAAAAGAGGGAGAGAGCAGAGAGAAGAAATTTCCCCAGACCAAAACACAACTGTGTGTACGCACACATCTGTGTACCTAAACGGACGTTAAAGCTGAAAAACAACATGAAAAAAAGGTGTGTGAGAACGTCATCTCTCGCCTGCCATGCTTCTGTACTCCACCCACAAGGGACGTATTAGAGTGGTGCCGAAACCCGGGAGTACAGAAGGGAACCACCACATGAAGTCTTCCCCATTGAAGGATCTCATCCATGCCCTCGCTACTGCCCAGCAGAACCAGAATCAAGCGCTGACTGCCCTCCAGAAGGAACAAGAGCAATGCTTTGAAGCCTTGATACTGGCCCAGCAGGAAGATCGCCAAGCGTTCCGGCATCTGCTTGTGTTGTCGAGGACCTCGACCGCAGCGGACCCTCCCCACAGCACCCTCGCAAAGATGGACCCGTACAACGATCTGGAAGGCTTTAATTGCTCACTTCAAGCCAGCAGCCAAAGTGTGGGGGTGGCCAGTCGAGCAGCACGCAGCATGCCTACTTCCACTCCTGACTGGCGAGGCACAGCCCGCCACACAGCAGCTCGCTGCCGGCAGCCAGCTCATATACACCGACCTGAAGAGAGCCATCCTGCAGTGTGTCGGCCACTCTCCGGAACAACATCGCCAGTGCTTCTGGACACGGACATTGGAGGAGGTCAGCCAGCCGTTTGCATTCGACCAATAGCGGCTGAGGGTGGAAGACCATGACACTAACAGGATCATCGATCTGGTGACACTGGAACAGTTTATCGCTCAACTTCCGGAAGGAACGGCAGACTGGGTCCAGCATCATCACTCAGCATCCCTGGAGCAAGCCATCAAGTTGGTGGAGGGCCATCTGATGCCGGTTCCGACAGCAGGCAGATGGGTCGCCTCTTCTCCCTTCTCTTCCCGTCCCCACCCCATTCCCCCACCACAGAGACGGGGGCTGGCTCCCCACAACTGGCCCACCGCACCAGTGGTGTCCTCCCGTATTCTCCTTCCGTGTCTGTGATTGAGGAATCACACAGTGACTGGAGCAGCCCGGCAGTCCTAGTACCCAAGACTGATGGATCGGTCCGGTTCTTTGTAAACTATAGAAAAAAAAGTCAATGTGGTGTCTAAATTCGACACATACCCAATGCCTCGCATTGATGAGTTGCTTGATCAGTTAGATGCTGCTCACTTTTATTCGACACTGGATTTAACAAAGGGATATTGGCAGATCCCCTTGACTCCTCTATCCTGAGAGAAAATGGCCTTTTCCACACCGTTTGGATTACACCAGTTTGTCATGCTTCTTTCTGGGTTATGTGAGGCTCCCGCCACATTCCAGCAGCTCATGGAGAATATCCTAAATCCCCACACTGCCTATGTGGCAATGTAACTTGACGACATTATCGCATACAGCAATGATTGGCCTCGGCACCTTGAACACCTTAGGGCTGTCCTAGAGTCACTGAGGCATGTGGGTCTCAGAGCTAACCCAAAAAAAATGTGCAATTGGGTGGGTGGAAGTACAGTATCTGGGTCATGGGCAGGTGTATCCCCAAATTGACAAGACTGCTGCGATTGCGGCTTGCCCGAGGCCCAAGACCAAAAAAGGGGGGTGAGGCAGTTCCTGGGGCTGGCTGGCTACTATCTTAGGTTCATACCTAATTATTCAGATGTCACCAGCCCACTGACTGATCTCACTAAAAAGGGAGTACCAGATCCGGTCCAGTGGTCGGAGCAGTGCTGTAAGGCTCAATACATGTGGATGGAGCACAGAGGACAGCAGGACAGAGATCAAGTGTAAACAGAGGCTTTATTGCCACACTTTTCAGTCTAACAATATATATTACAAACACTCCAAGACACACACACACACCAGCGTCTCGTCCAGGGATGAGCTCCTCTGCTCTCGCTCTCCCTCCTTAAATAGGGTGCGGTCACTGGGAAGACACACAAACACAGGTTAATTGCCGTCAGGTGTAGTGATTCTGCCACTTACCTTCCCTGACTCTGCCCTCCTGTCACAGACCGGTGCTTGACCACGCCCCCGCTGCCACATACCCCCACCGCCCGACTCAGGCCGGGCGGCCGTCCGGCCTGCAGCCGACTCCCCCCCCTTGATGGGAGAGGAAGTCCGCCACAACCATCTGCACCCCCGGCCTGTGGACCACCTTGAAATTGAAGGGTTGGAGTGCCAGGTAACAACGGGTGATCCGCGCGTTGGCATCTTTCATGCAGTGGAGCCACTGGAGGGGCGCGTGGTCTGAACAGAGGGTGAAAGGGCGCCCCAGCAGGTAGTAACGGAGGGCGAGGACCGCCCACTTGATCGCCACACACTCCTTCTCGATCGTGCTGTAGCGCCCCCACGCACTGACAGCTTCCTGCTAATGTACAGGACGGGGCAGTCCTCCCCCTCCACCTCCTGGGACAAAACCGCCACCAGCCCTCTGTCCGATGCATCGGTCTGCAACACAAAGGAGAGAGAAAAGTCAAGGGAGTGTAAAAGTGGCCCCCCATACAGTGCAGCCCTCACTTCAGAAAAAGCCCGCTGGCGCTGATCCGTCCACTGGACCGGATCTGGTGCCCCCTTTTTAGTAAGATCAGTCAGCGGGCTGGTGATGTCCGAATAATTAGGTATAAACCTACGGTAATAGCCAGCCAGCCCTAGGAACTGTGTCACCCCCTTTTTGGTCTTGGGACTCGGGCAGGCCGCAATCGCTGCTGTCTTATTAATTTGGGGACGCACCTGCCCGTTGCCCAAGTGGAAGCCCAGATACCGTACTTCCACCCACCCAATCGCACACTTCTTCGGGTTGGCAGTGAGACCCGCTCGCCTCAGCGACCTAAGGACGGCCCTCAGATGTTCGAGGTGCCTCTGCCAGTCATTACTATCGATGATAATATCATCCAGATATGCAGCCGCATAAGTGGCGTGAGGGCGGAGGACTCTGTCCATCAGCCGCTGAAACATAGCGGGCGCCCCAAACAGCCCAAACGGAAGGGTGACGAATTGGTGTAAACCAAACGGTGTGGAAAAGGCCGTTTTCTCTCGGGATAGTGGAGTCAAGGGGATCTGCCAATATCCCTTCGTCAAATCCAGCGTCGAATAAAAGCGAGCAGTGCCGAGTCAATCGAGCAACTCATCAATACGAGGCATCGGATACGCATCGAATTTAGACACCGCGTTGACTTTTCTGTAGTCCACACAGAACCAGACCGACCCGTCGGCCTTGGGTACCAAGACCACCGGGCTGCTCCAGTCACTGTGGACGATGCCCATTTCGATGCCCATTTCAAGCATGGGCTCAAGTTCTTCCCAAACCACCTTTTGTTTGTGTTTGGGTAACCTGTAAGGGCGGCTACGCACTACTACCCCTGGGGGTGTCTCTATGTGGTGCTCTATGAGGTTGGTGCGACCGGGCAGGGGCGAGAACACATCCGAAAACTCGGTCTGCAACTGGGCGACCTCCGTGAGTTGGGTCGGAGAGAGGTGGTCTCCACAGGGGACCGGAGAGGTATGTGATGCCAATGCCCTTTTTTGAACCTCTGGTCCCAGCTCCGCCTTCTCCGGAACCACCGACACCAACGCCACAGGGACCTACTCATTCCAGAGTTTGAGCAGGTTGAGGTGGTAAATTTGTAGTGCCCCACCCCTGTCTGTTCGCCTCACCTCATAGTCGACATCCCCAACTCGCCGTGTGACCTCAAAGGGCCCTTGCCACTTGACGATCAATTTGGAGCTCGAAGTGGGCAACAGTACAAGTACTTTATCTCCCTGGGTGAACTCCCTAAGGCGCGTACCCTTGTTGTACAGGCGGACTTGCCGTTCCTGGGCCTGCCGCAAATTCTCCTGAGTTAGGTGGGTGAGCGTGTGGAGTTTTGCGCGCAGGTCCATAACGTATTGAATTTCATTCTTGCTTTGTGAAGGTCCCTCCTCCCAATTTTCCCGCAGCACGTCTAGGATGCCGCGCAGCTTACGTCCATATAATAATTCTAATGGGGAGAACCCCGTGGAGGCTTGGGGAACCTCTCGCACTGCGAACAACAAGGGCTCAAGCCACTTATCCCAATCACGTGCGTCCTCACTTACAAATTTTTTAATGATATTTTTGAGGGTGTGATTGAACCATTCCACTAAACAGTCTGTCTGTGGGTGATACACACTGGTGCAGATCGGCTTAAGGCCTCTGCATGCTCTTGCAACAAGGCTTTCGCAGATAGCTTTTCGCAGACAGTTGTAATTTATCGTCGAGCGGGGAGTATTGGCGTGCGCGATGTTATTCACCGGCACAACGCAAGGGGGCACGAAGTCGCTAGGAGTAGTTGGTGGGTGTGGTTAGTGGAGTGTTTATCCTCCGGTTACTTAATGACTAGAACTTTTTTTTTTTTATAATGACTAGAACTGGAGTTGTATAGATGTCCGTACTTCCTCAATCAACCGCTCTTCATGCTGCTCCATCTTCGCTCGTGTTTTTAAAAATGCCGGTCGTGAAAACAAACCAAACCGGGAAAGTAGGGAAGCGGAAGTGCGTGTACAGCGGATGTAGAGTGGACCAATCAGAGCCCTCTTGTCTGCGGCGCTGTCTGTGAGGCTTCTGCGGTGGTCACAATTTTTGGGAGGTGCACGCAGAGCGTCTGCGAAGGTGGGGGGGCTACGCAGACACTGTCTGCGACGCTATCTGCGAGGACTGGGTTGTCAGCATAAATTGGCCTTTAATCCCCAATAACCCATACAGTTCGCGCAGTGTCTGTGACATGAATGTAGTGCCTTGATCAGTCAGAATCTCTTTCGGGATTCCGACTCGGGAGATAACGCGGAAGAGTACCTCTGCAATACTGCGTGCTGAGATATTGTGCAGAGGCACTGCTTCCGGGTATCGCGTTGCATAGTCCACCAGAACTAATATAAAGCGGTACCCTCGTGCTGACCGATCTAATGGCCCGACGAGATCCATCCCAATTCTCTCAAACGGGGTCTCGATCAATGGAAGAGGGCGCAAAGGCGCTTTTGGAATGGCCGCTGGATTCACTAACTGGCATTCATGGCATGCCGTACACCACCTACGAACATCGCCGCGAATCCCCGGCCAATAGAATCAGGCCATTATTCGGGCTAGTGTCTTATACTGCCCTAAGTGTCCAGCCATGGGATTAAAGTGAGCCGCCTGGAATAACAATTCCCGGCGGCTCTTCGGAATCAAAAGCTGCGTGACTCACTCTTTAGTTTGAGTGTCCTGCGTCACTCGGTATAACCTATCCTTCATAATTGCGAAGTAGGGGAAGGACGGGGTGGCGTTCGGCGGGAGCGTTTGACCATCGATTACTCTCACTTGGTCAAACACATGTCGCAGAGTCTCGTCTTGCGATTGTTCTAATGGGAAATCCGCGAGGGATTCCCCAATAGAGAGAGGAGGAGCCGGCGGCTCCTCACTCTGACGCGGAGATGACGTAGACGGCTCTGTGACAGCTGCTTCCGCCAAAGCGACACCGGGACCTCCCCCTGTCAAATGGCAGGACCCACTCTTTACTAAGCGTGTCATTAACCCCCGAAATCCTGGCCAATCAGTCCCCAAAATCAAAGAGTGGGTAAGGCGAGGATTAACCGCCGCCTTCACTATAAATTTTTCCCTTCTGAAAAAAACTGTGGACCGACACCAAAGGGTAGCTGTGAACATCCCCGTGCACACACAACACCTTCACCCCCTGTGCTCCCCCCAATGCCTCGTTTTGCACCAGGCTTTGGCAAATTGAGGTCTGATTACAACCGGAATCCACCAACGTCTGATATGCAGCCCCTTGGATACTCACCGGTATGCGATACGCTCCGGCCCGATCGAGGGCAGCCTCTGGCGCATCGGGGATCCGAACCAACGCACCCACTTCCATTGCCGTGCACTGTTGAAGGTGGCCCGGCTCCCTGCAGTGCCAGCAAACCGGCCCGGGCTTTCCCTCTGCACCGGTGTTCTGGGGCTCACTCACCTGGGGGGGGGGGGGGGGGGGGGGGGGAAGAGACAGACAGACACAGAAGCGAGAAACAGGAGGGCACCGTGGGTGCAGCGGGCCGGCTGGGGTGGTGCCGGCCCCCGTCTCCGCGGTGGGGGAATGGGGCGAGGACGGGACACAGAAGGAGGGGGGGAGAGAGAGAGAGAGAGAGAGAGAGAGAGAGAGAGAGTGTAGACGCCGTCTGCTGTCCTGCCGCCAAATGTTCCTCCGCCAGCTCGACTGCCTGATCCAGCGACGCCGGGCGGTGGCACTGGACCCACTCTGTGGTTCCTGCGGGCAAGCAAGCGATGAACTGTTCCAGCACCACCTGGTCAATGATCCCCTCGGTGTCGTGGTCGTCGGCCCTCAGCCACCGCAAGCAGGCATCCCGGAGCTGCTGGCCGAACGCGAACGGCCGGCTGACTTCCTCCAAGTGCAGAGCGCGGAACCGCTGTTGCTCTGGAGTGCGCCCCACGTGCTGGAGGACGGCCCAGCAGAGGTCCGCGTAGGCCAGCCGGCGGTCAGCGGGGAGCTGTAGCGCGGCCAGCTGTGCCTCTCCCGTTCGGAGGGGGAGGCGGCGCGCCACGCGCTGCTCCATCGGCCACCCCGAGGCTTCGGCGACCTGTTCGAATAGTGTGATGAATGCCTCGGGGTCGTCCTGCGGGCCCATCTTGGTGACGGTGAGGGGAGACGGGCCAGCGGCCGGAGTGCTGGTGGACCCCGCCGATGCGAGGAGGTGCCGGAACGCCTCGCGGTCTTCCTGCTGGGCCAGCACCAGGGCTTCGAAGTGCCACTCTTGTTCCTTCCGGAGGGTGACGAGCGCCTGGTGCTGGCTTTGCTGGGCCGTGGCGAGGGCGTGGACCAGGTCAGCGAACGGGGAGGACTCCATGGGGCTGATCGGTTGATGCTCCACTCTGGATCCCGGGTTTCAGCACCACTGCAAGGCTCAATACGTGTGGGTGGAGCACAGAGGACGGCAGGACAGAGATCAAGTGTAAACAGAGGCTTTATTGCCACACTTTTCAGTCTAACAATATATATTACAAACACTCAGACACACACACCAGCGTCTCATCCAGGGATGAGCTCCTCTGCTCTCGCTCTCCCTCCTTAAATAGGGCGCGGTCACTGGGAAGACACACAAACGCAGGTTAATTGCCGTCAGGTGTAGTGATTCTGCCACTTACCTTCCCTGACTCCACCCTCCCGTCACAGACCGGCGCTTGACCACGCCCCCGCTGCCACAAGTGCCAACAGGGTTTCACCAAGGTAAAAGCTGCAGTGTGTGTGTGTGTGTGTGTGGGGACTTTTACACTCCCCTGACTTCTCTCTCCCCTTCATTTTACAGACAGACGCATCGGACAGAAGGCCGTTTTGTACAAGAAGGTGGAGAGCAAGGAACTGTAGATCAGCTGCAAGCTCTCGATGCACGAAAGTATGTACAGCGCCATTAAAAAGGAGTGCCTGGCCATCAAGTGGGCGGTCCTCACCTTCCAATACTACCTGCTGGGGTGCCCTTTCACTCTCTGTTCGGACCATGTGCCCCCTCCAGTGACTCCACCGCATGACGGATGCCAACGTGCGGATCACCCATTGGTATCTCACCCTCCAGGAGGTTACATGGTTACATTCGAGGTGGTCCACAGGCCGGGGCACAGATGGTGGTGGCAGACTTCCTGTTCCATTGAAGGGGGAGTCCACTGCAGGATGGATGGCTCCCTAGCCCGAGTCAACCGGTGGGGGTATGTGGCAGTGGGGACATGGCCTAGCAGCAGTTTGAGAATGGAGGGCGGGTCCCAAGGTTTCTTTATTTGTACCATACCATAGTACTGGTAAATTCGTTGTGCAGGCAGGAATTCAGCGATCCCAATACAAAATAACAGCTACGTAAAATACATTGTAACAGACAAGACAACACACACATCCTAACATATACAATCCTTAAAAGTGTGATCTTTAAAAAGTGCTTCATCATCAATTGTTCAGTATGAACAAAATTATTCACCTCTGGGCCTTACTGTTCAGCAATACAATTGCTGTTGGTACAAAGCTCTTTCTGTACCGTTTTGTCCTTCCCTTAGGGACCCCAAAACGACGACCAGAGCGAAGGAGTTGGAACTCACCATGCAAAGGGTGTAAGCCATCTTTAAGAATACAGGTAGCTTTACATTGTAACTATGTCATAAAGAGAAGACATAGTGGGTTGAGGCTTCCCAATTAGCCACCCAGCCCATTTATTTGGTTCAGGGAGTTTTTGTCCTGTAGTGACAGATTACCAAACCAAGACACGAAGGCAAAAGATAACAATGACTCAGTAAAAGCACGATAAAAAAGGGTCAGCATAGTTCTATCAATGTTAAAACGGAACAATTTCCGAAGATAAAACAACCGCTGATGTCCTCTCTTGCATACTGCTTCGCAGTTCTTGTTAAAAGTCAATTTATCATCAACGACAATCCCAAGATACTTGTAACTATCCACGTGTTCAACAGATTGGCCCTTGATGACTGGGATCATGGTTTGGAGCCTGATTTCTAAAATCAATAATCATGTCCTTTGTTTTGGATGTATTAAGCACCAAGAAAGAAAGATCACACCACCTAATAAAATCTTCCAAGACTGGACCATGGCTGTATTCATTATTGTGTAACAAACTTACAATGATGGTATCGTCTGCAAATTTTAAAATGTGCCCGTTTTCATAGACACTCTTACACATATCTGTATAAAGGATAAAAAGTAAGGGAGAGAGAACACATCCCTGAATGAATAAGTTTAACTAGACAATTCCCCTGTGGGAAATCGTGAGTGATGCAGTGGGTGTAGCAGTCGCTATTGCAGGAGTTGTACTGTACTGTGTGAATATGTGACTTGCTATGATGCTACGATGCTATGATCATGTGTGTGTTTGAGAGAGAGAGCAGCCCCTCCCCCATCTGCTACCTAACTGGAGCTCATTGCCTTGGTGACGGTGCTCAGGTGCAGAGCAGAGACATAAGATTACAGGCAAAGAGAGCTTTTTCTCAGATTTCCTTCTCCTCGAACAATGGCGATTTACACGAAAATGAAAGGAGGTATTCACAAAATTCTTTCACATTGAACGCTACAAGGCTCTCATGAACACATTGATGTAATTTTTTTGTCCCTAGTGTAAAAAACGTGGACAACAGAGCGAGTTGAAAACAACTGACATTTCTGATTTTGTAGTAAAAGCGCTGTTGGGATTATAATGGGAGTCAATGGAGCAGTTGGGCTGTGAACCTGTCACTTTGAGGCTTCTTGTGCGAAAACTGTAAATCCTATCGTTTAGGTAGGCACATCGTGTGAATCAACACAAGTGTGACTCCAACTTTTGAGAAAATTATATGTGTAGAGTGCAGAGCATTTTTTAAGGATTTTCCACTAGGAGACCAACCGGTTTGGGCAATACAATCACAGGCCCCAGAGTCCATGTGGCTGCACTGCTGCGGCATATTCTGTGATGCAAAATGATTCACCAATCACCATACAGACAAACACACTACAGTGACTACACAGCTATCAAGAGCAATTACCAAGCACAAATGTTACAGGGGCAAAGGCAGGTTTTTAATTTGGGCACCATGGCGAGCCTAAAAATGTTTTTTTTTTTACTATTTTCGCGTGTAGCATGCCGGAAATTTTTGACGCATCATTTTTAGTAATTTTTTTAACCAATTATAAATATATCGAGCAATAAAAATAATATAAATTACATAATCATGTGCAAGTATAAAGTAGTGCTGTATCTAAAAAGTCAAAAGTTTTCTCCAACAATCTGAATAAATAAAAAAAAGAGAAAAATATTTTGTAAGCCTAATTATGATCACAGCATCTATTTGGGCGCACATCTATTTCAATTCAACTTCCAATATAATTTGGTATAAATTAATTTGGGCATAAATGGGATAAAAATAATTTTCACTTAAGTTTAAAAATAAGCTGGTACAAAGCAGATTACATAAAAGTCTCACATAAAATATGTAATAAAAATCCATAGCGTACCTGGCAACTGTAAGGCAGCTGTTGCAGACGACAAGTCAATGACCTCGACCTTGTCAACAATACCGTCTGATGTCTTCTGACTGTTCTGTCGTGTAATAAACCTCCCCATTCCCCCGCCTGTAGACTTGTTTGTTTGTTTGTTTACATTTATTGCCATTTAAGCATCTATGGCTATTTCATGGCCAATACAGGTAATAAATATCACATAAAATTAAAACCAATAATGAAATAAATAAATAAATAAATACATCAAATACATTTGTACACATCAATGCACTTCAAAAAGTTTAAAACCTTTAAAGGTGAAACCTTATTAAAAATATCTAGCATTGTGCTTTCTTTAAAAAACTTCTGCCTTTGTATTCTAAGAGCAGGGCAAGACAAAATGTGCTTAATTGATAAGAGATCACCACAAAGATCGCAAAGTGGAGGTTCACCTCCAGTTAACAGAAAGCCATGTGTTAGTCTAGAGTGTCCAATTCTACCCCTTGTGTAGACAACTTGGTCATGTCTACATGAAAAAGATTGAATAGTCACTTGTTTCACATTAGTGCATATTTCTTTCAGCTTGTTGCCAACACAGTTAGTCCAATCAGCTTGCCATTTGTCACTTATGTAGGAAGAAAGAACAGGTCTGATATCAGAGACAGGGATTTGGCATTCAGAAATCTCTTCATTCAGGGCTCCTTTAGCAGCATTATCTGCTTTTTCATTACCAGTCAAACCCACATGGCCAGGGACCCAACAAAAAATAATGTCCATATTGATTTTAGTTAGGTATTCCACTTTTTCAAGTATGTTGACAATAAGAGGGTGGTCAGTCTTTAAGAACTCCAATGCCTGTAGGCATGATCTAGAATCTGTGCAAATCAAGGCTTTTTGCAGTTTGGACTCTTCAATGTATTCAAGACTTAAGAGCAAGGCTTGGGCTTCGGCTGTAAAAATTGAGCACAGATTTGGGATGCGTATTCCACACTGATTAGAGGCGACTACCATTGCTGAGGACACACAGGTATCAGTTTTTGAGCCATCAGTATAGATCAGAGTGTGCAAGGGGAAGCACTGTCTTACATCAAGGAAGCAACTCTGGTACTCGTTTGGGTGTGTGTTAGATTTCTTTCTGTGGCTCAGGTCCTGCACAATTATAGGTTTTCTCAAGGTCCAAGGGGGAATGGAACAAAGGGAAGAGGATGTTAGTCCATCCAAATCAACATTCAGATCCTGAAGGAAAGGTTTAATTCTTAATCCGAAAGGTCTGATAGACCGCGGTCTGGCTTCATAAAAGTCCAAATACTGTGGCTGAAAGACAGTGGGGTATGCCGGGTTATCTCTGTTCCCTTTGATTTTGACTGCATATTGAAGTGCAAGTTTCAAGCGTCGCAATTTAAGGGATGGTTCTCTTGCTTCTACATAAAGACTCTGCACTGGAGAGGTTCTAAAGGCCCCTAGGACCAGTCTTAAACCTTGGTGGTGAACAGTATCCAGCATCATAATGTAAGATTGTCTTGCTGATCCATAGACAATACTGCCATAATCCAAACGGGATCTCACAAGTGCTCTATACAGGCGTAGCAGTATAGTCCACTCTGCCCCCCACTTTGTCTTTGCCAGTACCTTTAAAATGTCCAAAGATTTAAAACATCTCTTTTTAAGAGTCTTTATATGTGGAATAAAGGATAGTTTATTGTCAAGTATCAGACCAAGGAATTTAACCTCTTTCACAACTTGGATTGTGGCACCTTCCATATACAGCAATGGGTCATGATGTAAAGCTCGAAGTTGGCAAAAATGAGTGCAAACAGTCTTGGACTTAGAGAATTTGAAGCCATTTTCAATGGACCAATTGCTGATTTTATTTATGCACAGCTGGAGTTGCCTTTCGATTATACTCATGTATTTTCCTCTATAGCAAATACAGAGGTCATCAACATACAGGCTGCAAAAAAGATTTGGGTTGATTTCCTTCACAATACTATTGATTTTAATACTGAATAGAGTGACTGAAAGGATGCTTCCCTGGGGAACTCCTTGTTCTTGCAAGTGTGGTGCTGAGAAAGTTGTACCCAATTGAACTTGAAAAAATCTATTAGACAAAAAATTTGAGATAAAAATGGGCAGACGACCTCTGAACCCCATGTAATACAAGTCCCTTAAAATGCCATATTTCCAAGTAGTATCGTATGCCTTTTCAAGGTCAAAAAACACTGCTATAACATGTTCCTTTTTGACAAATCCATCCCGTATATAGGCCTCCAATCTAATAAGATGGTCCATGGTGCTCTTTCCTTGCCTGAAGCCACATTGAAATGCACTCAAATGTCGTTCTGACTCGATCATCCACACAAGTCTTTTATTCACCATTCTTTCCATAGTTTTGCATAGGCAGCTGGTTAATGCAATAGGACGGTAATTGGTGGGATCAGTATGATCTTTGCCGGGTTTTGGAATGGGAATCACGCCTGTAGACTTAATAAAGCCATCGATTGTGCATTTTCCATGAATATATGAACTGCTGTTCTGTGATTTACCAGTTGTCTTAGGTCTACCACGACCCGGCATGACGAACACTTGTCAATCTATACTATCAACAGTATCACAAACCGACAGCCACATGTTATCATGAATCATTGAGAATTTCACAACATAAACAAAGGAAGTATATTTTATAACATTCAGACGTCAGAGACTCAGACACTGTTTACGGTAATCGCTAGACGCATTTCATGTTCACTTCATGTTATGAAGCGACTGAACAACAAATTGAAATATATATGCCAAAAAATGACATTTAACAATAATTTAAAAATATTTTGGGTTCTCCACCCTTATGAAACAGGATATTTTCTTCTAATTTGGGCCTTTTGACAAGCCCATAATTTGGGTGCCGTTATATGGTATGCAATTGGGGCTATATTTGCCCTTGTGTTATGTCAAAGACACTCAAAGTTACACAGTAATGACACTGGATTCTGACATCAGCCATCTCAGTAACCAAATTTTAGTTTTGTTTTTCTTAACCAACATGATCGTGTGTATAACATAGATCTTCGTTTTCCTTGTTAAATGTATACTTACATGGTACTTGGTTAATTAATTGCAACTGATTGAACCAAATGATAAGACATAACTTGGTTTAAAATTTGGTTTCCCAGTGAAGCTGGTCTGGCATTGACTAGGAGACCAAATCTGGCTATGTTAAAAAATGCTCTGGTAGAGTGAAATTTGTGGCTGAAAACAGTTTTAATGAGAAATGTAAAGCATTTTTTTAAAGCTGTGTACACTCTAGCTCACCTGCATAGACACTCATTATAAAGTTTGAATTTCTCCAGAATTGATCATGGTGATTGATCTGTGACTGATCAAAAAGTATAGAACCTAGCAAAAAAGTTGAATGCCAGATCCACATAGGAGAAGTTTGTCACACAATGGATTCCTAGCGCCACACAATCAGACTCGCGATTTTGAAAAAAAAAACAAATTCCCAATCGAAACATTAATGTCTGCCGAGCACATATGACGGAGTGCGCAAGAGAGCGCATATGACAGAGTGCGTGAGACAAAGAGCATCCTGATTGGGTTACTCAGCAAAATAAGCCAATCAGCTTTCAGTGTGGGCGGGCTTCTCTTTTCTCGAGGACCGGAGTTTTCAGTTAAGTCAGTGCAGCCTACAGGATCGGCATGGCAGAGAGAGCGCGCGCCCCAAAAAACGAAAATACAAAACCCACTTCACCTCAGATTACACAAAAGAATCTCCCTGTCTAATAATCTCCCTGTCTAATAATCTCCCTGTCTAATAAGGGTCAACAATAATGACACAGTTTCGCGCGATGTACTGTTTGCAGCAGTGATTTCAGCATTGCCCATGGTGGCTTAAATGATTGTAAAAGACATGTTGAGGTGAGGAGTGTCATTTCATGTGCATTATATTTAGGTCTACAACAGGCTGTCATGAAAAGACCAAACTTATTGAAGATTTCCGTAAAGTAACAATGTATGAATATACATCATATATATCACATATATATCAAATACAAGTCATATATAAGTGTATATCTTTTATAAATGGGGTTAGCTTATCTAATGTAGCATGTTGGGGAGAATCATAGTATCATATTTATATTTCTGATAAAATTTTAGGTATGATACCGTGTATAACTCTCCTACTTGTTGCTCATTTCATAAGGGGACGGAATTGCTGGCATGTGCCGTGCGGGAGCGTCTGCCCAAATTTTTTAGGCCGAGATGAACTTATAGTTTTTTATTTAAAAAAAAAAAATTCCAATATGTAATGCCCATTGTACATGCCTGTTCTTTAATTCAAAATCACCATCTTGATCTTCAGATTGACCATATGGTATCTGTATTACATTACACATCCTGTCCAGATAAAACCTAGTTAGTACACACAACAGTTGAAAGGGAAGTGATGAGTGATGTTGAATGTTGCCTGCTTAATATGCAAGGCCTCCTGCTACCATGATAACATCAGAAGAAAGCTTAAGAGAATTATATGATAGAACTTTTTTCTGGTTTGCACTTCATTTTAAGAGTGACTTTTTCTAAGAACAGCCCAAAAAGAGCATATTCAGGAAACTCACCATCTCAGAATTTAATCACAATTTGTTATTATAGAGTCTAGGGATAGGAATAGAAAATTTTACTAACCTTGACCAGATTAACCCCTTCCCGGCCGGATGGGCCACGCCCAAAATTTGGAGGTCCGACCACGGGTATGACATTCATGTTGGTTTAAATTGAATATTCTCAAAGATCCCATGATTCTGATTGCTTTTTCTGAGAGAGCATATGGGTGATCTATAAATTGCTTCCAAAAAAATTTGTGGGGGTGCGAAGCGTATCCACACTAGCGCCACCTAGGCAGGGGACGACTGACTCCTTTTTCAAGAAGACCCAAGTAAGTTGACTATATTACCCCTGCACCTACAGGCTTGCAAACGTGCCAATACTTTGAGTAGCCTACTGCTCAATCACTCAACCACTGCACTCATTTCAAGATCGAGGATCCATGGTGCACCAGTTTTATTTAAGGCAGTATTGATTGAAATGCTTAATGTTAGTAGCATACTAACAGGTGTTCTGATAAACTGTCCTACACGTCAATACGTCCTACAAAGCCCCACTGCGCATGTGCGCGCATGCGCAGAACACAAAACGTCATTTCTTGGCATTTGAACAGATTTTTGTCCTACATCAGCTGTGCTATAAACGGTGCAGATTAACGGCGTGCATTCAATCTTTACTACTTAATCTAACATAATGCTGATTTCTAACCATTGCGTGAGTCTTGCAATACATCTGAAATATCTCCCTGAAATATCCCTCTGTGTGTGTGTGTGTGTGTGTGTGTGTGTGTGTGTGTGCGCGCGCGCCATTTGAGACATCCAAAATGTAATCAGTTTTTGTAATCAGTTTTGTAAGATTTGGTGCAAATCCGTAAACCTGTTCAAAACAAATAGTTAGCCATCTTGAAGTGTTCCAATAAAATGAAATCATTCAAAATGAGTTGTGGAAGTTTGTTTTCTGTGTGCTGTTGCGTCGCCAAACAAGGAGAACGGCTGGATGAATAGGAGAAAGGTAAAACTCAGTTATTTAACTTGAGTGGAGGTGGAGAAAATGAGTTTAATTCCAGAAATGGTGGACTGACACTTTAAGTGGAATGTTATGCTTCTCTGGGTTGGATGTGTTAAATGAAAGTAAGCTTTAAAAAAAGTTATTGACTGAATTAAAACTGTATTGATGCTCCAATATGTTATGCCGTTTTATGTCTTGCAATAAAAATAACATAACATTTAATTATATTACATTGTGTAAGTGAGACATTAATTGTTCAAGTTGCTGATACTTACAAATTATAAGTAAGGTGTAGATTCTGCAAGTAAACCTTACAATCAGGAATTAGGTTCCATTACACAGCTGAAAGTAAGAGAAACCCATTTAACACCAGTAAACACAACTTTGCTCCAAGTAACCTTTACTAGCTGGTATGAAGTAAACATTACTAGTTGGTTTTAAGCAGGGCTTTGAACCGGTTCAAGGAACGAAAACCGGGAACTTTTTCTATTTCACATGGAACAGAACGAAACCAGAAACTTTATTATTTTTTATGTTCCGGAACAGAAACGCTTATTAAAAATAATGGTAACCGGTTAATACCGGTTTTTATTTCGTTCCTCAAAGTTTCCGGAGCCTACAAATAAAAAAGCCATTCTTCTCCTGCGCAAGTTTCTATGACCCGCTGGGGTTCACTTCCTGTGTGACGTTCGCTGACTGAATGGAGAGAGCGGGAAGGTGGACTACTATCATGTCTCCACGTGATAAGTGAGTAAGTGCATTACTGAGTGTCTGAGCAAAGAAGAGCCTGAACGTTGCAACCTCCCTATTGGCTGTTTGTAATAATGTATCAGTTGTTGCCCTTCCCACGGGAATCATCGCGGACTCGAGAGACGAGACCTGACGAGTTAGTTCGTTGGTAGCAGAACAAAATGTCTGGACACAAATCGGGTTTTCAGAAAAGGAAAGAAAATAAACGGAGGGTCGAAAATGCAAAAAAGGAGGCAGAAAATGCAAAACGAGTTTTAAGGTAGGACAAATGGTTACTTTTTAAGGCAGCCCACCGTGGCTGCAGGCTTTCAGTTGTGTCATTGAATGGTTACTTTTCTGAGGCAGCCCGCCGTGGCTGCCTGCAGGCTTATTTATTATAGCCCATTTAGTTAAAATAGTTGATATAAAATGTTTATAGTTATAGTTATGTGATGGTTGTCCTGATTTAGACTGGGTTTTTTTTCTGGGGGGGGGGTGGGGGGGGGGGGGGGTGTTTGCACGATGTTGCACCCGGGTCCAGATTAGGGCAGAACCGACCCTGGCTACATTTCAGGTGTAGTTTGTTTTATGTATGTATGTACTTGCATAGATGTGTACTTGGTCTTCCAATATGGCACCTAACAAAATCTCGCGGTGCGGTGACGTCATGCGGTAGCCCTCTGTAGGGCCTGACTAGCCTTTGGTAACACACTAAACGAATTATCTTTCATTTTTGGCACTTTTTCTGTTTGTGTAGATGGGAAGACATACTGAAAATCCAAATCGCCAACATTTGAAATAATAATTGTTTTGAATTATTTCTTGTTTTATTTAATGAAGGTTGTAATAGAATTAGCCTACATTTGGCTTAAGATGGATGAGACAGAGACAAAATTTTATAGCCATTTCTTAAACAGCTGACAGGGAACATAATTAACCGTTCCGGAAACGAAATTTTTTTTTGTTCTAACCGGTTCGGGAACGTCTATTTAATGGTGGAACCCAAAACCGGAAACGTTAAAATTCCGTTTCTGTTCGGAACGAACCAATAGGAAAAAAATTCTGGTTCAAAGCCCTGGTTTTAAGCAACCTCAACATTCAAGTTCCAAGTAAGGATAACACATATTTTCAGTGGAGATTACTTTTAAACGTAAAGTAAAGATAACTTGAAAGAGAACAAGTTATATTACTTCATTTATTTGAAGCAACGAGTTTCCACCTTTTTTTCAAGTAAGCTTAACTTATTCTTTTTTACAGTGAGTGTAGTATATTCTGGTGGGGTCATTTGAATTGTCAAAACTTCAGGCATATTCCGATGGTCACTGAGTTATCAGAAAGTCCTGCATTCATATATTAAAGTAAAAGAATATTCTGACGAAGTCGTTTGAACTGTCAGAACGCCCTACACTCCTATTTTAATGTAGAAGCATATGTCAGAACACCCTACATTCATATATTGTAAAAACATATTCTGATGGTCATTTGAATAGTCAGAACATCCTACTTACTGTAGAAGCATATTCTGACGTGGTCATACGAGTTGTCAGAACATCCTGCGGCATCATTTGAATTGTAAGAACGTCCTACACTCATTTTAATGTAGAAGCATATTCTGATGGGGATTTATAGGCTTTATAACTGGATTTATAGGCTTTCTGCTGTCCTCCCTTTCATTTGCATCCATGGACCATGGGTATGAAAAAGTTCCATATCGGTCATTGACAGTACATCACAGTGTACACACCGAACGTGTATTGAGGTATTTCACCTGACGTCACAGGGTCACGTGACGCCCCGGTGTCCGCCATTTTGAAGGTCAAGCTAGCTAATGTCAACAACATAGTAGCTGGTATGTTACTGTAGCAATGTTTACGTTCAGTCATTTGGATGACTGTTAAAACCTTTCAGTCTCAAGTTTTTCCTTTACTGTATTTACTAGTTTACTGTAATTATGATCCGGCAGCTATTTACACCAGATCCAGTGTAAATAGCTGCCGGAGCGCGCTCCGGCTTGCTCCCCCTCAAATTAAGCAGCGCGCTCCGGCTTGCTCCCGGAGTGCTCTGGCCGAGGTTCCGGAGCACGCTCCGGCAGCTATTTACACTGGATCCGGTGTAAATAGCTGCCGGATCATAATTACAGTAAACTAGTAAATCCAGTAAAGGAAAAACTTGAGACTGAAAGGTTTTAACAGTCATCCAAATGACTGAACGTAAACATTGCTACAGTAACATACTAGCTACTATGTTGTTGACGTTAGCTAGTGCTAACAGCTAGCTGCTAATACACTGCTACAACACAGACACCGACCCTAATAATACAGTTCTTGGTCTTTGCCTGGTAACAGCAAATTTATAACGGGCCATGTCTCAACAGACTAAGAAGTTATTTCAATGACATTTAATAACATTTTGTTTATCCTGAGGACCGAAAGTAAATGAAAATGTGAACAAACCTTAGCTGTAATAAGATGGCGACCACCGGCTCCAGGGACGACCCGCTGATGTAGGCATGTTACCCAGCCTGACACAAAATATTTGTAGGTATCCAAACTCTTATACGCTTTCAGATCAATACCTGTGTATGGCGATGGGTTTTTAACGACATAGGTATACAGATCATGTGGGCCGAAGTCAGGTAAAGACGAGGGCTTCGTGTACTTCCGTACGTCAGTGAACAATCCTGGTGGAAGCAGGTAAACATCGTTCTCTAAGCCTGCTAACCTCAATTTTTGCAAATACCTCTCCCTCTGCTTGCCCTGTAAATGCCCTACGTCACTGGATAGTGAAGGTGTTTTCTGCATCTCGCTCCTTTTTCTTTTATGTTTTTCGTTTGTCGCCTTCCTCGCGTTCAAAATGATTCGAGCCGTGACGTCCAAAATGGCAGCCTAACGATGCATCACATGACTTGGTCACGTGGGTGAAAAACCTCAATATAGCCATAAACCGATTTCTAATGATATGGCTTCCCCATTGCAGAACACCCCCACTTTTGGAAAGCTTGATACGCCCCTGCTAAAACAGTCCCCTATGATTTCATCCATTTTCATTTTCAGTGTGTAAAGCTTTCTGCTCAACACACTGCAGAGGGGGTGATTCTGCCTGATTAGCTTAATAATAATAATAATAATAATAATAATAATAATTTTAAAAAATAAACAAAAACCCCAAGAAAAAAAAAGTCTGTGAGAAATCAAGTTGAAATTTTGAGAAATAAAAAGTTGGAATGGCGAGGAAGTTGCAATTTAGAAGAAAAAAGAAAGCTATGGAAATGAACTTGAAGTGAAGATTTAAATACTTTAAACATACAACTAAACAGGTTAGCCAAAATACAGCTCTCTCCTGAGTGGATAAATAGTGCACTACCGAGAGTGCACACGGCATTATTTCATACTGAACGGAGTTCCTAAAACAGTAAAGTGGAGATATATTTGGGATTCGACCACACACCTTCAGTTTAACTTACCTCAGGGTTTTAAATCCTCAGAGCCAGACACAATAACGCGTTTTTATTCTTATAACGCGAAGGGCTAAAGCGGCTCAGACGAGCAGCATTTTTTCTTCTCCAGTGTTTTCTGGCGGTTGGAGAAGCAGCTACTGGACCCGTTACCGCCACCACCTGGACTGGAGTGGAGTTTCAGGGTGGAGGACGCCTATCCCAGCCCAACCCAAAAGCCAGTATCTCATTCGCTGGGCTTCTCAATTTCCTCGCATGGGTCGCAAAGTGTCGCTCCTTCATCGCTGATATTTTGAACATGTTCAAAAAATTAGTGCGACAAAATTTATCTCAAAATAGCCGCAAATGCATCGCTGGTGTCGCAAAGCTGTCACGAACCCTTCTCAAGTCAGTTTCCGTGAGACAGGAAGTGCGGGGGGATGCGTCAGTGAGAATCGGTTGGTCAAGGAGGAGTGTGGCTGGTGGAACGGAGCCTGATAGGCAATTTGCCATATTACTACGGAAAATCAAAGCAGCTGCTGGGCGGGTACGGGGGTTGAGGTGTGATCCGGGAGGAAGCAGGATGGCAGGCGAGGATGAGGGAGAAGAAATAGATGGTATGGAGCAAGGCATTGACCCGATACAGGCTAATGAAAGACGCACTGAAGCAGGTGAATTTCAGACGGTCAAACACAACAAGAGAAGGAAGGGACAATCATCTGAATCTGACGAGAGCGGTAGGGAGGCAGGTAAACCAACTGAATTAAAAGTAATACTTCGATTTCAATCCCCGTGTACTGTCAATCCCATAAAGGCCAGTGAAGAAGTTCACAAACTGGTCGGAAATGTTCTTGCAGTCTTGCCTTTGAGAGATGGTAATCTAATGATTGTTTGTCGAGATAGAAACCAGAAACAAGGTTTAATGAAGTGTAAGATGTTCTTGGGGAAAGCGATTAAACCACAGGTGTGGGAAGAGAGAGGAAAAGTTTTGGGGTGATTTCAGGAGTATCGACCGACATGTCTGAAGAAGAGATTAAAACTAGTGTGAGGGGTGCATGAGTTATTAAAGTGAAACGTCTACCTATCACAAGAAATGGAATTAAAAGTGCAAGTCTGTCTGTTATGCTGGTGATGGATGAGGATAAATTGCCAGACAGGATTAAAATTGGGTATGTCAGTTACAGCGTTAGACCATATATCCCCCCCCCATGAGGTGTTACAAATGCCAAAGATTCAGACACATTGCTGCGGTATGCAGGGCTAAACCCCGCTGTGCCAAATGTGGGGGCGAACATGATTATGGCAAATGCGCTGAAGGTACAAAAATAAAGTGCTGTAATTGTGGGGGTGAACATAGTGCGGCATATAAAGGGTGCGAGGAACACAAAAAAGCAGTGCAAATACAGAATGTGTGAGCGAAGGAGAAATTGTCTTACACTGAAGCTATTAAGAAAGTGAATAGCAAAGCAAAGCCCATCGCCCGAGTACTTTCTGCCTCCCAGCCTCTACCGCAAACATTTGTTCAAACTCCAAGACACAATGTCAACGACAACACCCTCATTGTAGACAAACGGAAATTTGTTGCATTTGTGGTGGAATGTATTAATTGTTCAGCAACAGTAGAAAGTAGGACACAAAAAACCTATATCATCATACGAGCAGCTAAGAAGTATCTTGGAATGGAAGATCTATCCTTTGAAGCAATTAATGAAATACTAACAGCAAAGGTAAATGAAAGTCAGCAGTCATGTGGTGGCGGATTGTGATGGTACTGTCCATACTGCAGTGGAACGCCAGAAGCTTAGTAGCAAATGACCAAGAATTTAAGTATTTTATTGAAAAGCAACATGATAAACCAAACATCATATGCATACAGGAAACCTGGTTGAAACCATCACTGGACTTCAGAATATTTGGATACACAGCTATACAGAAGGATAGAGGTATAGGACCAGGAGGAGGAGTAGCTATGTTCATCCAACAGGGTCTTAGTCAAAAGCCTTTAAAATTAAATATAGAAGCAGAAGTTATTGGGACTGAAGTGTGGGCTGGGGATACAAAGTTTGAAGTGGTTAATTTTTACAATCCATGTCTAAAGATTACAAGAGAGCTACTTGAGAGAATCTGCGGGCAAGTAAGTAGCAAATTAATTTTTTGTGGGGATTTTAATGCTCACAACACACTATGGGGAAGTAATAGAACAGATGACAATGGGCGGGTAGTCGAAGAGTTTATGGATGATTGTAAGTTAGTGTGCATGAATGACGGAAGGGGGACAAGATATGATGTATTGCGTGGGGTGAACTCAGCCATAGATCTCACTATAGTATCAGAACAGGTAGTAGGAACCACTCAGTGGGAAGTGCTTAAAAACTCCTTAGGAAGTGATCACTTCCCTATTGTTAGGTTTATATAAGTATTATTTTTGACCAAGAAGGCAGTAATTTATTAAAATGGTGACAAAATTAAGGATTAATTTCTGTTCAGTTAAAATGACCTTCTGTCTCGGCTGGACATTGTTTGGGAACATTTTGTTTATTTTGATATGAGATGTTTTGCTTATGACTGTCTTTGTTTAGGTTTGTTCTTATTTTTTGTTTACTTTCTTATAACGTATCTTTGTTGAAAAATTCCGTATGTGTGTAGGCAATGACCTTTAAAATCTGTTTGTACCTTGCTATCATGTCATATGATCAGAAATATATTATGTAGAAAATTGTCACTAATTCATATATTTTATCACAATTGTTGTGTCTCCAACTAGTCGCAGGCTGTCGCAGCCCAGTGAGATACTGGCTTAACCCTCACACACTTCTACTAATAACAATTATAATGTAATTTTAAAAAGTGTAATGTTGCATGCCTGGACCCATTTGGTTGTTCTGAACATGTCCGAATTGGTTTTTTTGTTTGTTTTTTGTTTGTTTGTTTTCTGCCAGAAGTTAAAATTCTCTGGGGCTTGAATAATAAAGACTCCTCTGAGGCACATAAAGCCAGCATCTATTTGAACTGCTGCTCATACAGCATCACACACCTGCTGTCTACCCATTTCTATATGTAGGAACTCATAGACATTTGGCTAGTGTTACTTGCAGTTGACACCTCTCCCTTCCTGACTTTTGACATCATCAGGATTTGGAATCACAACCTCTAGATGATAGGGTGAATGCTTCTCTGTTGCACCAATGCCCAAGAAGCTCCATCCATCCATCCATCCATCCATTATCTGTTGCTGCTTATCCTGTCCTACAGGGTCGCAGGCAAGCTGGAGCCTATCCCAGCTGACTATGGGCGAGAGGCAGGGTACACCCTGGACAAGTTGCCAGGTCATTGCAGGGCCGACACATAGACACAAACAACCATTCACACTCACATTTAGAGCCACCAATTAGCCTAAGCTGCATGCCTTTGGGGGAAACTGGAGCACCCAGAGGAAACCCATGCAGACACAGGGAGAACATGCAAACTTCACACAGAAAGGCCACCATCAGCTGCTGGGCTTGAACCCAGGACCTTCTTGCTGTGAGGAGACAGTGCTAACCACTACACCACCGTGCCGCCCCCTGCCCAAGAAGCTTTCTGTCAAAATCTTGTTGATGTCTACAAAAAGTGTCCATCCAAAGGGATATTCAGTGTTGGGCAGTAGCATCACTACAAGTAGCATCATTAGTAACTTAACTAAATTTCTCAGTAACATCACTATTTACTGAATCAAATAGCTTTTCAGTAGCTTAACTCTTTTATTGGTCAAGTAGCATGGCAATGGCCAAACAAGCTACTTTTTTATTGGGTATTTCTGTGAGAAACACAGTGGAGCAGCTGCCTGCAGTCTAAAATTATCCCTGCAACACAAGCACTCTCTCTTTTTTTAATCTTTATTGAAAATAACAGCAGGAACTTATGTATAACAAATACTTATTTCCCAAACAAGGAAAAGCACAAAGTCTCCTGGATGCAACCCAGAGCACATCGATGGCACCAGCTTGACCTCGTCATTACCAGAAGGAAAACCCTCCAAACGGTGCACAGCACACAGAGCTATCACAGCGCTGACTGTGACTCCGATCATTCCCTTGTTATCAGCAAAATAGCACTACAAGGAAGAAAACTGCTGCACCATGTGAGGTCTAGGAGTCTCCCAAGGATAAACACTGCCTGTACTAAAGACATTGACAGCAAAAACAAATTCCATTCCCTTATTAATGGCGTGAGACTGGCCAGGGATGTTGTGTCAGCAGAAACACGATGGCAGCACCTCAGCGCTGCTATATATAAGTCTGCTATTGCCGCATTTGGGAGGAAGAAAAAGAGAAATGTTGACTGGTACGAAGCCAACCTTATGGTTATGGAGCCAGCAACCCGGGCCAAAAAAGAAGCATTAGTTCAATGGAAGAGGGACCCCACTTTGCAGAACTTACTCTTGCGAAAGAACGCTAAGGCTAGTAGTCAAAAACTAGCAAGGAAATGCACAAATGACTATTGGCTACAGCTTTGCTCCTCCATAGAGCATGCATCCTTGACTGGCAATGTTAGGGCCATGTACGAAGGCATTAAGCAGGCCACTGGTCCGACCATAAAGAAAACAGGCCCCTTAAAAGCAAAAACTGGCGACACCATCACTGACCGACAGGGACAGATGGATCGGTGGGTTGAACATTACTCGGAGCTGTACTCCACGGAGAACACAGTATCTGAGGAGGCCATAAACAGCATTCCATCAATGACAGTCCTCGAAGAACTAGATACAGAGCCTACTATGGCAGAGTTAGAGAAGGCAATTGATGCCCTCTCTAGTGGAAAAGCACCAGGGAATGATGCAATCCCACCAGAGGTAGTTAAGGAAGGAAAACCAGCGCTTCTCCCACACCTTTATGAACTTCTTTGCTTATGCTGGAATGAAGGTGAGGTGCCACAGAGCATGCGGGATGCCAATATTGTGACTTTGTATAAAAACAAAGGGGATAGAACCGATTGCAACAACTATTGTGGGATTTCGCTTCTCAACATAGTTGGGAAGGTCTTCGCTCGTGTGGTTCTTGTCAGACTACAGGTACTAGCCGACCGTGTATACCCAGAGGCGCACAGTGTGGGTTCAGAGCGGGGCGCTCCACTATCGACATGGTATTCTCAGTAAGACAGTTACAGGAAAAGTGTCGGGAGCAGTGGAAACCTCTCTACCTTGCTTTTGTCGACCTCACAAAGGCTTTCAATCTCATAAGCCGTAGCGGACGGTTCAGGCTACTTGAGAAGATAGGTTGCCCACCAAAGCTGCTCAGCATAATCAAGTCCTTCCACAGCAACATGAAAAGCACTGCCAGCTTTGAGGGTAGTACCTCCAAGACTTTCCCGATTCTCAGTGGAGTTAAACAGGGCTGTGTACTTGCCCCAACGCTGTTCGGGATCTTTTTCTCACTGCTCTTGATGTATGCCTTCCAGTCCTCCGACAATGGGGTCAACATCCACACCCGCCATGATGGAAAACTTTACAACCTGGCCCACTTACATGCCAAAACAAAGGTAACACGCGTGCTCCTTAGGGAGCTACTATTTGCCGATGACGCAGCCCTTGTATGGAATCAATTTTGTGCCAAAATGTTCATACAATACTTTGAAATATCAAACAAAAATGACAAATCAAAATAAAAAAATAAAAAAGTCAATTTTTTTAGACTGGCAAACAAATTATTTGTGTAATCATGCAAAATATCAGTCTATTACTCTTCAGAAACCTTTTATTTTTGTTCCGCATCTTTCTCAGTTTTGTTTGACGTAATTTATTTTGGTTGCGATTCCAGCTTTCTCGTTTGCGCTCCCTGACTTTTTGCTTGCAGTTTTGGCACAAACTTCACGTGTGGGTGGGCTGTCCAGGAATGCATTCCTATTGGGTAACTTGTGTTTGACTGACAGCTATGCTCAGCCATTCCCCGGAGGCTGTTGCGGCCATTCCCTACTTGGATTTTGGCGGACTGTTTGACGAGTGACTGATCCATTGACAGTAAACAAGGATCGAGTGGACTTCAGTGGCAACTATGATATTGAATTTACACTTTGTTGAATTAATTCAATATCATAGTTGCCACTGAAGTCCACTCAATCCTTGTTTACCATCAATGGATCGGTCAGTCGTCAAACAGTCCACCAGAATCCGAGTAGGGAGTGGCCGCAACAGCCTCCGGGGAATGGCTGAGCATTAGTCTGGCTAACGCGACTTCAAAGCTCTGTGAGCATTTGGTCTGGCAAAGATATTAAGCCCAACCATTTCCCAAAGTGCGTGGTTGACCTGCCTCCCTGAAATGCCTCAGTTTGCTACTGGTCGAAGCCAGAAAAGGCTGTGACGAAGCTTAAACCAATCACATCACTCTTTCCTCTGACGTATGTGATGCGACAGGGCTAACTGGTAGATTAAACTCTTACCGAAGCCGGTCGGAAGCAAGGCGAAAACGTCCTTCCTTTCAATAAATACCTCCAGGGCTGCTCTTTGCTCCGTTTTCAATGAGAACTTCCCGTTGAATGCTTTCAATACAGCATTCGTGAATGAAGCGCTTCCGGCATAGATTCTGTAAACAATCTATGGCTTCCGGTCGCAGTTCTACTACGTCAGTGCCTTGAACATGCCTCTGCCCAGGGCCATTGGAGATGCTCAAAGTTGATTGGCTCCTGATTTTTCGGGAGCTTGGAAGAGCTGTAGATAGCTTGCCTTGCCAGACTAAGCTCGCAACAGGCCCTCGTGTTGTGTCACACTTAGGATGGGCGGGCCCAGGCTAGCTGAGCATAGCTGTCAGTCAAACACAAGTTACCCAATGGGAATGCATTCCAGGACACCCCACCCACACGTGAAGTTTGTGCCAAAACCGCAAGCAAAAAGTCAGGGAGCACAAACAAGAAAGCTGGAATCGCAAACAAAATAAATTACGTCAAACAAAACTGAGAAAGACATGGAACAAAAATAAAAGGTTTCTGAAGAGTAATAGACTGATATTTTGCATGATTACACAAATAATTTGTTTGCCAGTCTAAAAAATTGACTTTTTGGGGGGTTTTTTTGTATTTTGATTTGTCGTTTTTGTTTGATATTTCAAAAGTATTGTATGAACATTTTGGCACAAAATTGATTCCATACCCTTGCAAGTCATACACCTGATGGACTCCAACGCCTGATGGACAGGTTCTCAAATGCCTGTAAAGAGTTTGCCTTAACAATCAGCATAAAGAAGACTGAGGTGATGGCCCAAGATGCTCCAAGCCCTCTGGTAGTATCAATCAACAGCTCTTTGCTTGCTGTGACTGATCGATTCACATACCTGGGATCCACTGTCACAAACAACTTGTCTCTGGATGCTGAAATAAACACAAGAATTGGCAAAGCAGCCTCCGTTATGAGCAAACTCAACAAAAGAGTTTGGGGAAACAAAAAGCTGACAATAAACACCAAGCTAAAGGTGTACCAGGCCTGTGTGCTAAGAACTCTCCTCTATGGCAGTGAAACATGGATGACATATGCCAAACAAGAAGCAAAGCTCAATGCCTTTCACATGCGGTGTCTTCGCAGGATCCTAGGAATTAAATGGAAGGACAAGGTAACAAAAACTGATGTTCTTGAGAGGTCCAGTTCCAGGACCTTATTTGCAACGATCAGTGAGCGCCGCCTGAGATGGCTTGGACATGTTCGCCATATGGGGAAAGGACGTATTCCGAAAGATCTCCTATATGGCCAGCTTGAATGCAGTTCACGTCCAACTGGTCGCCCGCACCTGAGGTACAGAGATGTGTGCAAGAGAGATCTTAAGTCGGCTAACATCAACATAAACTCATGGGAGGAAGCAGCGATTGACCGGTCAGCATGGAGACAAATTATCAAAGCAGGGGTGAAGGAAGCTGAAGCTACCAGATCCCAACTCAGAGACCAGCGGTGACAGAAGGCACCTTCTGCCAACACCACCACATTCAGTTGTGCAGGATGTGGCAGAGACTGCCACTCTAGAATTGGTTTGTTCAGCCACCAAAGAAGATGCCGACCATGACCGAAACCCATCGTCTCTTTAAGACGGACGGAGGCCAATTGGCTAACCCAAGGCAGGACAGTCCTAATCATGAAGGACCCCCAGAAGGGACCCATCCCATCCAACTACCGGCCAATTACCTGTCTCTGCACAACATGGAAGGCCCGGTCAGGCATCATTGTGGCAAAAATGAGTAAGCATGTGGCTCAATACATGAGCAAGGCACAGAAAGGAATTGGCAGTAACACCAGAGGAGCCAAGCACCAGCTACTGGTCAATAGAACAGTCACCTGAGACTGTAAGAAGAGACAGACCAACCTGTGCACTGCCTGGATTGACTACAAGAAAGCCTACGACTCAATGCCACACACATGGATACTGGAATGTCTGGAACTGTATAAGATCAACAGGAACCTAAGGCCCTTCATCCAGAACTCAATGGAAATGTGGAAGACAACCCTAGAGGCCAACTCAAAACCCATTGCCCAAGTCAACATCAAGTGCGGCATATACCAAGGAGATGCGCTATCACCACTGCTGTTCTGCATAGGCCTGAACCCCCTCAGTCGGATCATCACGAAGAGTGGCTACGGGTACCGATTCCGTAGTGGGGCAACAATCAGCCACCTGCTCTACATGGATGACATCAAGCTGTATGCCAGGAACGAGCGAGAAATAGACTCACTGATCCACACCACCCGGATCTACAGTGATGACAAAGGGATGTCATTCGGATTGGACAAGTGTGGATGGATGGTCTCAAAGAGAGGCAAGATGATCCGGACTGAGGGGATTGACCTACCAGAGGGCAACATAGGTGATATCCAAGACAGCTACAAGTACCTTGGCATCCCACAGGCTAATGGAAACCATGAAGAGGCCACAAGGAAGTCAACCACAGCCAAATACCTCCAGAGAGTAAGGCAGGTCCTGAAAAGTCAGCTGAATGGTAAGAACAAGGTCCAAGCCATCAACATGTATGCACTACCAGTCATCAGATACCCCGCTGGTATCATAAACTGGCCAAAGGAGGAGATAGAAGCCACAGATATCAAGACTAGAAAGCTCCTCACCATGCATGGAGGGTTCCACCCCAAGTCCAGCACCCTGAGACTATACACTAAGCGGAAAGAGGGAGGCCGAGGGCTAGTGAGCATCAAGACCACGGTCCAGGATGAAACATCGAAAATCCGAGAATACATCAGAAAGATGGCCCCAAAGGATGAACTGCTAAGTGAATGTCTCAGGCAGCAGAACCCTGATGAGAGTGCAGAGGAGGAGGAGGAACAGATAACCTGGAGGGACAAACCCCTACATGGCATGTACCACCGTCAGATAGAGGAAGTGGCTGATATCAAGAAATCCTACCAGTGGCTGGATAATGCAGGACTGACAGACAGCACAGAGGCACTAATCATGGCAGCACAAGAACAGGCCATAAGCACAAGAGCCATAGAGGCCAGGATCTACCAGAGTAGATCAGACCCAAGATGCAGACTGTCCAAAGAAGCCCCTGAAACAGTCCAGCACATAGTAGCAGGGTGTAAGATGCTAGCTGGATCAGCGTACATGGAGAGGCACAACCAAGTGGCTGGGATAGTATACAGGAACATCTGCAACCAGTATGGAATAGAAGTACCCAAGTCCCAATGGGCCATACCACAGAAGGTGGCTGAGAACAACAGGGCCAAGGTTCTGTGGGACTTCAGCTTCCAGACTGACAAACAGATCCTGGCTAACCAACCGGACATAGTGGTGGTGGACAAAGAACAGAAGAGGGTGGTGGTGATAGATGTGGCGATCCCAGCTGACGCCAACATCAGGAAGAAGGAACATGAGAAACTTGAGAAGTATCAAGGGTTGAAAGAGCAGCTGGAACGGATGTGGAAGGTCAAGGGTTGCGTGGTCCCCGTGTTAGTGGGGGCACTTGGGGCAGTAACCCCCAAACTGGGAGAGTGGCTCCAGCAAATCCCAGGAACAACATCTGAAGCCTCAGTCCAGAAGAGCGCAGTACTAGGAACATCGAAGATACTGCGCAGAACCCTCAAACTCCCAGGCCTCTGGTAGAGGACCCGAGCTTGAGGATGACATGGATACCAATCCTGGCTAACCAACCGGACATAATGGTGGTGGACAAAGAGCAGAAGAGGGTGGTGGTGATAGATGTGGCGATCCCAGCTGACGCCAACATCAGGAAGAAGGAACATGAGAAACTTGAGAAGTATCAAGGGTTGAAAGAGCAGCTGGAACGGATGTGGAAGGTCAAGGGTTGCGTGGTCCCTGTGTTAGTGGGGGCACTTGGGGCAGTAACCCCCAAACTGGGAGAGTGGCTCCAGCAAATCCCAGGAACAACATCTGAAGCCTCAGTCCAGAAGAGCGCAGTACTAGGAACATCGAAGATACTGCGCAGAACCCTCAAACTCCCAGGCCTCTGGTAGAGGACCCGAGCTTGAGGATGACATGGATACCATATATATATATATATATATATATATATATATATATATATATATATATATATATATATCAAGCTATGTTAGTTCAGAGTGCCACAGGGTCATTTTCTCACACACCAATCTGCATATTCTTAAAGGAACTTACTGTCTTGTACAGTGCCTTGCAAAAGTATTCATACCCCTTGAACTTTTTCACATTTTTCCACCTTACAACCACGAACTTAAAAGTTTTTTATTGAGATTTTATGTGAGAGACCAACACAGAGTAGCACATAATTGTGAAGTGAAACAAAAATGATAAATGGTCTTCAAAATTTTAAACAAATAAAAATCTGAAAAATGTGATGTGCATTAGTATTCAGCCCCCCTGCGTCAATTTTTTGTAGAGCCACCTTTTGCTGCAATTACAGCTGCAAGTCTTTTGTGGTATGTCTCTACCAGCTTTGCACATCTAGACACTGAATTTTTTGCCCATTCTTCTTTGCAAAATAGCTCAAGCTCAGCCAGATTGGATGGAGAGCATCTGTGAACAGCAATTTTCAAGTCTTGCCACAGATGCTCAATGGGATTTAGGTCTGGACTTTGACTGGGCCATTCTAACACATGAAAATTCTTTGATCTAAACCATTCCATTGTAGCTCTGGCTGTATGTTTAGGGTTATTGTCTTGCTGGAAGGTGAATCTCCTTCCCAGTCTCAAGTCTTTTGCAGCCTCCAACAGGTTTTCTTCCAGGATTGCCCTGTATTTAGCTCCATCCATCTTCCCATCAACTCTGACCAGCTTCCCTGTCCCTGCTGAAGAAAAGCATCCCCATAGCACGATGCTGCCACCACCATGTTTCACAGTGGGGATGGTGGATGCAGGGTGATGAGCAGTGTTAGTTTTCCACCACACATAGCGCTTTGCATTTAGGCCAAAAAGTTCAACTTTGGTCTCATCTGACCAAAGCACCTTCTTCCACATGTTTGCTGTGTCCCCTACATGGCTTTTTATGCCTGTCTTTCAACAATGACTTTCTTCTTGCCACTCTTCCAAAAAGGCCAGATTTGTGGAGTGTATAACTTATAGTTGTCCCGTGCACAGATTCTCCCACCTGAGCTGTGGATTTCTGCAGCTCCTCCAGAGTGATCATGGGCCTCTTGGCTGCTTCTCTGACCCTTGCTCGCTCTGTCAGTTTAGGTGGATGGCCATGTCTTGGTAGGTTTGCAGTTGTGCCATACTTTTTCCATTTTTGAATGATGGATTGAACAGTGCGTCTTGAGATGTTCAGAGCTTGGGATATTTTTTAGAACCTAACCCTGCTTTAAACTTCTCCAGAACTTTATCCCTGACCTGTCTGGTGAGTTCTTGGGTCTTCATGATGCTGTTTGTTCTTCAGCATTCTCTAACAAACAACTGAGGCCTTCACAGAACAAGTGTATTTATGCTGAGAGTAAATTACACACAGTAGGACTCTATTAACTAATTAGATGACTTCTGAAGGCAATTGATTGCACTGGATTCTATATAGAGGTATCAGAATACAGGGTGCTGAATACTAATGCACATCACATTTTTCGGATTTTTATTTGTTTAAAATTTTGAAGACCATTTATCATTTTCGTTTCACTTCACAATTATGTGCTACTCTGTGTTGGTCTCTCACATAAAATCTCAATAAAAACTTTTAAGTTCATGGTTGTAAGGTGGAAAAATGTGAAAAAGTTCAAGGGGTATGAATACTTTTGCAAGGCACTGTAAATGCTCAAATGTCAAACAAATGCTCAAAATGAGCAAAATGTTCAGCAAATCACATCGCAAATGAAAGACAGGACACGTATGACCATTACCTTAACAGAATCTGAACGTGGTCATTGGTTGGACTCTTGAATTTTTGGTGTTGCATTTATGTCAATTCATCGCTCAAAGCACTATATCAATACAATTAAACAAAAGTGAATTTTTGAAAGAGTTGTTCACTTGTTGCCCAATCTGGGTTTTCCTTGTCGAATAAGGAAGCTGGTTCACCTTTAAGAAATTCGAACACTTTCATGAAGAAGCTAACCTGAATGGGAACAGAAATAAAATGAGATTCTTATGCAAACTCTTCCATACTGATTTACAACTTTCTTTTTTTTTTTAATCCAAGTTCTTACCTGAAATAAAATGCTCGCTGCAAACGTGGGTATTCACAAACTTTTCTGGAGTTTTCAGGCTTAGATCCTCTTGTCGCATTCTTTCTAACCACTCATTTCTTCATTGTTTTTGAAGCATTTGCTTCTCTTTCACATTTTTCTTGATAGCAGGCATATGATAAATCTTTTTATCTATTTCTCGATTTGAATGATTTGAACAACCAAAAAAATGCAAAAATGAACCATATTGAAGACAGATCAGGCCTTGCTTGCACAAAAGACTGTGTTTGTTTGTCTCCCAGGTGAAATTATCATGTGATGCATCAGGTTGTGCACAAAGGGTCGATAGGAAATCATAATAAGACATGCTTTGTTTGGATAATAATAAAGGAGAGGGAAAAACAATTCTGGTACAATGAAAGTAATGTCTTGCACAATTTGGTCAGATCATGAGAGTATTTGGCACAGGCCAGTATAGCTGTATATCCAATATAGCTGTAAACACTTACAGATTGAACACATTTAATTTAATAGTGACCAACGATAATTTATCATTAAAGATTAGCTATGATTAACAATGAATAAACAAGGGTTAGGCTAATGACTAATTAAGGACAACAAGGAGCCAATAAAAAAACAACAAGTCGTTGATTTGGTAAGTTTAACCCAGCATTGCACTCAATATAACCAAAATATTGAGTTGAAATAAGAATCCAACCATTACGTCAATTTAAATTAATGGCCTTGTTAAAGTAACCCAACCTGCCAGGTGAAATGCATAACACTTTTCACTGAGTTAAAATGACCCAGCGTTGTTAAAATGCCACTTACTTCTTTAAGTTACCAGCAGCAGCACAGAAAGGAATGCAATAACAAATATCAGACCTTACTTTATCAGCTCTCTCAAATGCAAAATTTAATACAGAATCTATAAAGTTCTAAATTAGCTGCATTTTCACCAACACTAACCTCATTCTTACACTCCAAGTTTCATTTACAGGGAAATCTTGTTCATTTCACCAGTCGGGCAAAATAAACCAACATACAGTACAAAACATCAAACCCATCTGTCAAAATAAAGCCAGCGCTCTAATGAACACACTCAGCACTGTCTACTCCCAGGCCTTTTCTCTTCTATAAACACAATGCTCACAATAAATGGTGTGTTAAAGCCTATCGTTTTTCAAATCTGTGTTACAGTAAATGTATACACATGTACACTCTGTTTTGACCAAAATACCATAGGTAAACCAAAACTGTACCTCTACAATTACAGCTGAGCATTGCAAAAGATGTTTAGCATTTGCTTTTCTCACCAAACCTAGGAGAAATTAAATAGTGCTGATGTTCAGAATTATTGAGGTAATATGTACAAATGAAGGAGTAAGATTATGTATATGATAAAGTGCATGAGTCTTGCACATAGAGGAATATTGTACTAGTATGTTATTGCACTAGTGTTGATATAATAATATACAGCACAGAACATACAGAACCGGTCAAATGCCATGGGCTGTATTGCACAGTAGTATAGCAGCAGTGAGTGAGTGGAGGTGTGCTGTTCAGACCTGTGGATTAGTTGGCAGAGGCAGTGAGTGCTGTGAGTTCAGTAGTGTGATAGCTATGGGGTAAAAACTATTCCTCAGCCAGGTTGTGAGGGCGTACAGAGTTCTGTAGCGCTTTCCAGGGGGTAAAGAGTCCGTGTCCAGGATGGGTTGGGTCCTTGATAATGTTTTTGGCTCTGCGAGTGCACCAGGAGTGATGGATTTCTTCCAGTGATGGAAGTGGAGTGCCTGTGATCCGCTGAGCTGTTTTTATGATGCGCTGCAGGGTCTTCTTATCTTCCAAGGTGCAGCCCGAGTGGTGCAGTGCATGATCAGTGACTCTATTGTGCACCTGTAGAAGTTCATCAGCAGCTGTTGAGGCAGTTTTGTTTTCCTCAGAGTCCTCAGGAAATGGAGCCTCTGAAGACCTTTTTTAGCCAGTGCTGAAGTGTTTGGGGTCCATGATGGGAGTCAAGAGCCACGCAGAACAACACGCTGCGCTGTCTAAAAGACCCATTATTATTTAATTTAGTAATCAATCTTCAGCATTTCTCTGAGCAGGGACAAACTGTCAATAAAGACACAATATAAAATCTCCTGCACCGAACATCAGTTGACAAAACCAGCTAACAACTTGAAGGCAGGGTTCAACTTGCACTGAAAAGAACCTCAGTGCATTTCAGGTCCAATGCATTAATCCCTGACTGATTGCCAAAATGGAGCAAAGTCAAGGCTGAAAGGGTCATTCCTTGTCTTGTTTTTTTTTATTTTTTAGTTTTTCGGAACTGTCCATCATCTATACAAGGTGGCGACCTTTGTCCTCATTAGTATTGTGGCCAGTATCTCTACTTGTCAGGCAGAAGACCAGGGTTTGATTCCCTGACGGGGAGGGTATATTAGCTGTGAATGTAAGAAGACAAAAGGGTTTTCTGCCTTCATGGATGGTTTCCAAGCAACTTGTGCTGCCCTCTATTATATTTTCTCTTCTCCCGACACACCTCATTCTATTCTTCTGCTAATTAACAGCAGTTCTGGGGGAAGTGCATGCGTTTGATGAGGAAACAATATCAAATCTACTGCACCGAACATATTCTGGGACCACATTTGTGAATCAGGGATTTCCACAAATCTGAGAGCATTCTCATTTTCAAAGTTCTGTAACGTAAATGAAATAGATGACACCCTTGGTGAAATTAATTGGCAAACACTATAAAAGAGTCAGTTGACACCACCAGCTTACACCATGAAGGCAGGCTTCAACTTGCACTGAAAAGAACCCCAGTGCATTTCAGGTCCAATGCATTAATCCCTGAGTGGTTGCCAAAATGGAGCAAAGTCAAGGCTGAAAGTGTCATTCCTTGTCTTGGGGCTTTTTTATTACTATTATTTTTATTCGTGGTGAATAAGAGAAGAGAAGATACAAAGAAGAAGACCATCTGTATTTGATTTTGTCACAAATGATACCCTAAAAATGTCTACGACTAGATGGGCTAGTGTGTCCTCCCTTGCTGTCTCCTGTAGTCCACTATCATCTCCTTAGTTTTACTGACGTTGAGAGAGAGGTTGTTGTCCTGGCACCAGCTGGCTAACGCCTTCACTTCCTCTCTGCATGCTGTCTCATCATTGTCCGGAAGGAGGCCCAAGATGGTTGTGCCATCAGCAAACTTTTTGATGATGTTGGTGCTGTATTTAGCAGTACAGTCATGGGCGAACAAGGAGTACATGAGGGGACTGAGCACACAGCCCAGTGGCGCACCTGTGTTCAGGATCAGTGAGGAGGAAGTGTGGCTACCGATTATCACCACCTGTCCGATTATCTGCCTGTCAGAAAGTCAAAGATTCATCTGCAAATGGTCATCTGCTGATGAAATCATGAAATATTTCGTCATGATTGCATTTTCTCTGCTCATACCAAGGCAGTTTGTACTTAGTAAGTGCAACTTTGCACCTGTTTGCATCCTTCTTCAAAGGTAAAATTGATAAAATATGGCAGAATATTGCTCATAATATATCTCAGTTGCAAATAACTGAAAAAACTGCAATCACCAGTGACACAGACAGATAATTTCAACACAATGTCAGAATTTTGTTTGATTGATTATGAGACTCTTGAAAAAACTGTACAAAATCTCAGTTCCTCAACATCTGAATTGGACATTCTGCCCACTAATTTTTTTAAGTCTGTTCTTCACCTTATAATTACAGATGTGCTTCAGATCATAAATACATCCCTAGAGACTGGCATTTTTCCTGCATCCCTGAAAAAAGCTGTTGTAAAGCCCCTACTTAAAAAGAATAATCTAGATGCTTCAGTATTGAACAACTACAGGCCAATATCAAATCTACCATTCATCGGGAAAATCCTTGAAAAAATTGTCTTCAATCAATTAACTGCCTTCTTGATATCAAACAGCTGTTTTGATAACTTTCAGTCAGGATTTCATGCCAATCATAGCACTGAAACAGTGCTGATTAAAGTTATAAATGACATACGTCTTAATACTGATGCAGGCAAAACATCGGTCCTGGTGTTACTGGACCTCAGTGCAGCTTTTGATACTGTTGATCACAACATACTGCTATATCGACTTAAACACTGGGTTGAGTTGACTGCTAAAGTTATCAATTGGTTAAAATCATACTTAAAAGATAGAAGCTTCTTTGTTACCACGGGAAATTGTACCTCAACATCAATGTCCTTGACCTGTGATGTCTCCCAGTGGTCGATCCTTGGACCATTACTATTCAACCTTTATATGCTCCCACTTGGACAAATTATCAAGAACAACTCAATTTTGTATCACTGCTATGCAGATGACACCCAAATTTATTTTGCTCTATCACCTAATGATTATGCCCCCCTTGAATGTCTCTACCAGTGTATCGACCAAATCAACAACTGGATGTCACAAAATTTTCTCCAGCTGAACACAGGTAAAACAGAAATAATTCTATTTGGGAAAAAAGATGAATGACTCAGGATTACCACTGTTCTTGACAGAAAGGGGATTAAAATAAAAGATATGGTTAAAAATCTTGGTGTTTTCATTGACAGCGAGCTAAACTTTGACAGTCACATGAAAGCAATCACTAAATCGTCATTTTATCACCTAAAAAACATTTCCAAACTAAGAGGACTTATGTCCTCTGCAACATCGCGTGGCGGTCAGGGACAGTGCCTCTGGAGTGGCAGACTGGGGTGGTGGTCCCTCTTTTTAAGAAAGGGGACCGGAGAGTGTGCCCCAATTATAGGGGAATCACACTTCTCAGCCTCCCAGGGAAGGTTTACTCCAGGGTACTGGAGAGGAGAATTCGACCAATAGTCGAACCTCGGATCCAGGAGGAACAATGCGGTTTTCGTCCTGGTCGCGGAACACTGGACCAGCTCTATACCCTTCATAGGGTGCTCGAGGGTTCATGGGAGTTTGCCCAACCAGTCCACATGTGCTTTGTGGATCTGGAGAAGGCATTCGACCATGTCCCCCGTAGTATTCTGTGGGGGGTGCTTCGGGAGTATGGGGTTCGGGGCTCTTTGCTAAGGGCTGTCCGGTCCCTGTACGAACGGAGCAGGAGTCTGGTTCGCATTGCCGGCAGTAAGTCAGACCTGTTCCCAGTGCATGTTGGACTCCGGCAGGGCTGCCCTTTGTCACCGGTTCTGTTCATAATTTTTATGGACAGAATTTCTAGGCGCAGCCAGGGGCCAGAAGGAATCCTGTTTGGGAACCACAGGATTTCATCTCTGCTTTTTGCGGATGATGTTGTCCTGTTGGCTTCTTCAAACCAGGACCTTCAGCATGCACTGGGGCGGTTTGCAGTCGAGTGTGAAGCGGCTGGGATGAGAATCAGCACCTCCAAGTCCGAGGCCATGGTTCTCGACCGGAAAAGGGTGGCTTGCCCTCTCCAGGTTGGTGGAGAAGTTCTGCCTCAAGTGGAGGAGTTTAAGTATCTCGGGATCTTGTTCACGAGTGAGGGAAGGATGGAGCGTGAGATCGACAGGCGGATCGGTGCAGCCTCCGCAGTGATGCGGTCGCTTTACCGGTCCGTTGTGGTGAAGAAGGAGCTGAGCCAAAAGGCGAAGCTCTCAATTTACCG
Source organism: Neoarius graeffei (assembly GCF_027579695.1). Taxonomy (NCBI): domain Eukaryota; kingdom Metazoa; phylum Chordata; class Actinopteri; order Siluriformes; family Ariidae; genus Neoarius; species Neoarius graeffei. The sequence continues at coordinate 2,595,313 of NC_083587.1, forward strand.
GTCGATCTACGTTCCGACTCTCACCTATGGTCATGAGCTTTGGGTAATGACCGAAAGGACAAGATCGCGGATACAAGCGGCCGAAATGAGTTTCCTTCGCAGGGTGGCTGGGCGCTCCCTTAGAGATAGGGTGAGAAGCACAGTCACTCGGGAGGAGCTCGGAGTAGAGCCGCTGCTGCTCCACATCGAGAGGAATCAGCTGAGGTGGCTCGGGCATCTTTTTCGGATGCCTCCTGGACGCCTCCCTGGGGAGGTGTTCCAGGCATGTCCCCCCGGGAGGAGGCCCCGGGGAAGACCCAGGACACACTGGAGGGACTATGTCTCTCGGCTGGCCTGGGAACGCCTCGGTGTTCTTCCCGAGGAGCTGGCCGAGGTGTCTGGGGAAAGGGAAGTTTGGGCTTCCCTGCTTAGACTGCTGCCTCCGCGACCCGGTCCCGGATAAAGCGGAAGAAGACGAGACGAGACGAGACGAGGACTTATGTCAAAAAATGATCTGGAAAAACTTATACATGCCTTCATCTCTAGTAGGGTTGATTACTGTAATGGCCTTTTCACAGGCCTGCCAAAAAAGACCGTCAAACGACTTCAGCTGGTTCAAAATGCAGTGGCTAGGGTTCTCACATGAACAAAAAGAACAGAGCACATTACTCCAATTCTAAGGTCCCTTCACTGGCTTCCAGTAAGCTACAGAATTGACTTTAAAACATTGCTGCTGGTGTACAAATCTCTAAATGGTACAGGGCCCAATTCCCTCTCTGATATGTTGCAGCGGCTTAACACAATCAGATCTACCAGATCGCAGCAGCAAAATTTACTGGTAAAACCTGTTGTTAAAACAAAGTGTGGTGAAGCAGCTTTTAGCTACTATGCAGTACAGCTATGGAACCAACTCCCAGAGGACATTAAAAATGCTCCTGCTATTGGCAGCTTCAAATCTAGATTAAAGACCAAGCTGTTTTCAGATGCTTTCTGCTAATTGATAAATATCATCATCTTTACATGTTTTAAACTTTACTTAACTTTCACAGTCTTTGCATGTCTTAAACTTTACTTAACTTTTATTCCATTTTATTCTGCTGTTTTTACTGAACTTTCTCTCTTCTTCCCCCTTTATTTTATGTAATTTTATTTTCTATTGTTTACTGTTTTGCTTTTACCTCTGTGAAGCACATTGAACTGCCACTGTGTATGAAATGCGCTATACAAATAAACTTGCCTTGCCTTGCCTGAATCCTTTCAAGATCTTGCAACCTGACTTGATTTTGGTTGCTGGTCACAGCCCATGGTCAGACTGTGAGCAGAAGCTTTTTTTGAAGAAGCTCATTTGGGTGATAACAGATAGTGTGATTATAATTTTTTTTTACATCGAGTCTGTTTTGTTGATGTTATAAACTGTTCATTGATGGAAACTTGAGTGCAAAACTGTTCATGACAACTGCAGTCCAAAAATTAGCCAGTCAACTGTAGTCCTCAGCCATAAAGCATCCCTGTACCGGCCATTTCCATCCTTTATTGGATGTGTTGTTTTCAGGACAGGAAGAAGCCTTTCCCTCGGTGATCTTCAAGGCTCCAGTCTTTTAAAACTACCTAATTTCCTGACATGGGATCCTTGGCCTGCTTCTCCTTCTTTTGGCGCATGTTTCAGGAAGCAGATGTTGCTTTATTGTTCAGTGTGAGCAATTGGGTCGAGGTTGGCGAGAAGTGATTCTTCAGAGCACATGGTGGCTTTTGGACCACCATGTTGAAGAAGGGAAGTAGGTGTGCATCCTTCTTTCACTTTGTTAAAGCTATCCATGCTGACTTTGCTCAGTAGATAGAATACGTTTTTCAGACTGGATGTTGGGATTTTCATCCCCCTGTGTAAATATGTGAGTGGGTCGAACTGAGGGCTTCAAAACAATAATCAAGAGAAAAGACATCTGTTCAAGGGAAAGTCACTGCCTCGTTACTATTTAGTGAAGCACCTCAGCAGCCATGACATTTTTTTTCTTTGGCCAGCTAGCTCAGTTGGTTAGAGTGTGGTGCTAATAACACCAAGGTCACAGGTTCAATCCCTGTACTAGCCAGTTCTCTCCTTTACAGGTCCTGTTGTTTTCAGGACAGGGGAAGCCTTTTTATGTTGAGGGAAATGTTCTGCAAAACAAGAGCTTCTCTGGTTGTTTCGCAAAATGTCAATCGATTCCTTGTATCTGGATGTGCCATTGAAATACAGTAACTCAACTGATTGCAGGATGCAGGAAATTCAAATACACGCATGAGATTGCCTCAAAGAGAAGCACTAATGAATCTCGTAAAAATCAGTGCTCCTTTTTCAATTCATCTAATTGTGCTTCATTTTGAAAGTAACTTTAATTTCATAAACTCTAAAAGGTATCTTTAGTTGCTTGAATCACTCAAAACCACAGCAATTACCAAAGGATCCAGGAAGGTAGTAGCCATTGTTAGGGTATGATAGACAGATAGATGGTCTTTTTCTTTGTATTTTCTCTTCTCTTATTCACCACTAAATAATACAGTCATTAGCTGACTGCTTTTCCAGAAAGTCCATAGTGAGAATTCACCAGTTGACCACTATTTCATTCTGAGAGGACTGACTCAGGTGTTTTTCATTTAAAGTGCACAGGATCTGCTCAGAACTTGAGCTCGTTCACAGCCCAACCCACACAATCCAATGTGGCAACAGAGGGTACAATGGATGGTCCATCACGCCATGTGAGCAGACCAAGTGAGTTAAACATTGATGGGCAGTTATCACTCTGATCTGGTTCTAGGGGCACAGCCAATTATGCTTTCCATCCATCCATCCATTATCTGTAACCACTTTTCTTGTACAGGGTCGCAAGCAAGGTGGGGCCTATTCCAGCTGACTATGGGCGAGAGGCAGGGCACACCCTGGACAAGTCACCAGATCATCACAGGGCTAACACATAAAGACAAACAACCATTCACATCTACAGTCAATTTAGACCCACCAATTAACCTAACCTGCATGTCTTCAGGGGAAAACAGAGCATCCAGAGGAAACCCACACAGGCACAGGGAGAACATGCATACTCCACACAGAAAGGCACCCATCAGCCACTGGGCTCAAACCCATAACATGCTGGCTGTGAGGCGACAGCGTTAACCACTACACGACTGTGCCACCACCAACTGTTCTAATGCTCCCCGAGCCACCATGTTGCACCCAAATCCAGACCTATAGTGCCCAATATCATTGAAGCTGTGATGGTACTGGAATAATCCTCAGATCCAAAATTGCAGAAGTGGACCATACCTATCTTGAAGAGAACTTGTTCCATGTTGATGGAAACAAAGGGTTTGGGATATGCAAGCTTGCTCAAAAGCAGCCTTCAGGTGAAATATATTATTTAAAGAGGTGCAAAGAGCAGCTTCAGAGGCTCCACTGAGAGTTGAACTCAGACCACTAGCTTCAGAGTCTAGAGTGCTAACCATTACACCATGGAACCAAGACGCAGCTGCAAGATTGTTTTTACCATCAAATTACTGCCATATAACTGACCTCGCTCTGGCAAAAAATTTAGCACCCACTTGGTCAAAGGGGTACACAAACCACCAATCCTGATACCTGGGAATGAATCAGGGACCTTCAGTCTTACGCTCTCCCTACTGAGCTATTTCAGCATGCCCTACAGGGTTTAACTCATGGCTTCTTCCATGCAGTCAGATACAGCCTTTGGCCCTTGTGAAATGTATGCAGCAAGCAGAAATTTGTTTTTGAAATCACATTCCATTATATTACATTATAGGCATTAAGCAGATGCACAACATCAACTCATCAGACTTGGAGGTAGACCGCCGGATTCAAGCTGCCACCAAAGCCTTCGGTGCTTTACAAAAGCAACTATGGTCTCGCCATAACATCAAGAGAACCAGCAAGTTGAAAGTATACAATGCCGCAGTCTTATCACCTCTTCTTTACGCCAACGAATATATGAGGCTCTACAGTAAACACTTCAAGTATCTGACCAGGCTACAACTGCGACACCTGCATCAAATCCTCAAAATAAGATGGCAGGACAAGGTCCCCAATGTAGAAGTCCTCAGGCGAGCCAAAATAGTAAGCGTGGAAACCCTTATCACAGCCTCCCAACTTCGTTGGGCTGGACACGTCTGGCACACGCTTGACACGCGACTACCCGAAGCCATTTTCTACAGAGAACTGAGCCTAGGAAAGAGGCTGACAGAAACAAGGAGGACAGAAACTGAGGTACAAAGACGTTTGGAAGAGGAACATGAAGAATGCCGTCATTATCGATCAGATGTGAGAAAGGGATGCCTCGATTAGAGCAACATAGCGAAGCAAAGTTAAAAGCTCAGTGTTTGAAATTGAAGACAAGCATCAAAGGGAGTATAGGAGAGCTCACGAAACTAGACATTCCATAGCACCTCAACCGGGCCATTCATGCCACCGCTGCGGACGACTCTGTCGCTCTGGTGTGGGCCTCGCAGCCCATCTGCGTTTCTGTGCATCCTACTGAAGCAGGCATCATCGCTAGCAATGGACAGCCAACAAAGGGTTGCAGACAACTGGCACCATTGGTGGGGCCCCTTTGGCTATTCTGTTATAAGAGCAGGGCTGCCTGAGATTGATGACCCAGGACTAAGTGTGCAATGGTTGACAGAAATGATTTCGAGTAAGCCTGACAAGTCCATTGTGCACTTGTGCAATGAGCTAAGACTGTTGCATGATGCAAACACCGGTGAGGCATTCCCAAACCCAGTTGTACGGGTGAATGGTTTCAAACGGGACATGGATCGTCGCCGATGAGGCATTCATGAAACTTATGTTGAAAAGTCCAACATGAGAAGACTGATGGCAAACAACAGGGGGGGATGAAGTGCTAGGAACCTGTCTCTATCGCTGTAACGGTCCCTATATGTGGTGCAAATTGACATGGGACAGAAGAAGAAAAGAAACTGGAAACACCTGGATTTGTCTGGACTGAAATGGGTGACACATTTTTACTACTGATTTGCTTCCTCTTGTTTAGCAAGCCAGCCATGCTTCTGCTGCATCCTTGTGTGTACTCTCAATTAATGGGAACTTGGAAATTTTGGTGTTAGAAGAAATCTGCTTTCCCCTCTCTGCTAAACACATGCAATCGCGAATTTCAAAAGCCTCTGGACAAAGCCTTTCTCTCATCAAATTTGACACACAAACACTGGCTTAAGAGTCCAGTGCCTCATCGATGAGGCCAGTGCGACATAGGCCTTAACCTCAAATGACCAGCATCAATAGCACTAACACTCATGTGAAGGGGAAACAAAAGCCATCTTGGCCATCTTTCTATTTGGGGCATGAAGCCCCTATTAGCCCCCATTCTATTAGATATCTGCGTGAACGCAGGTTCATGTCACCTTTGCATTCTTCACAAAATCTGTATGGCTTTACTGATTTTACTGCTTTCAACAAGGGCTGTAACTTCATTGTCTTGTTATGTGATTCAAGTTAGGGAGAAGGACCTGTGATTCCCAGGAGAGACGCTACACTTTGTCCACTATCATAACTAGCAAGAAAATCTTGTGTTTATTTCTCCATGATTTATGACTATTACAATGATTCCATTCACTATATTCTACTGGAAAGAAGGCATCCAAAAAAAAAAAAAAACAGGTTCATGGTGACTTATTATTTACAGGCCACCGGGGCCATATTCTGAGTTTCTTTCTGAATTTGCAGATTTTATCTCAGATCTGGTTATTTACTTAGACAAAACTTTAGTTGTCGGAGATTTTAATATTCACTTCGATAACCCAGAAGACCCTTTGAAAACAGCATTTGTGTCCATTTTAGATTCAGTAGGGATTAATCAGAATGTCATAGGACCGATCCATAATGGTCGTCACACCCTCGAATTAATACTAACATTCGGGTTAAATGTAGAAAATATAGTCATACTTCCACAGTCTGAAGTTATCACAGATCATTATCTCATCTCATTCAAAATATGTCTGAGTAATAATAATGCACCTCACCACACTACTGTATTAAATGTACATTCACGTCAACTACTGCACAGAGCATTATAAATGATCTCCCAGAGTTATCAACTTTGATTGGGTCACTGTCGGCCCCTGCAGAACTTCATCAGGGAACTGAATGCTTAGATTCAACATTCTGCCATACTTGACCTCATTATCCGCCACAAGCTAATGTAGCTCCTCTTAAAAGGAAAATGTTCAGAGACAAAAAATTAGCACCCTGGTGTAATGAAGACACTCACAGTTTAAAACAGACCACTTGAAAATTGGAACGTAAATGGCGTCAAAGAAAATTGGTAGCTTTCAAATTAGCATGGAAGGAGAGCTTCCTGAAGTATAGAAAAGCTCTTAGTGCTGCGAGATCAACTTATCTCCCCTCCCTAATAGAAGATAACAAAAATAATCCTAGATTCCTGTTTAATACTGTAGCAAAATTAACCAGGAATAAGTCCACTATAGACACATGCATACCTGTAGTATGTAGTAGCAACGACTTCATGAATTTCTTAAATGACAAAATTGAGAATACCCAACAAAAGACTCAAACTACTAATTTAAGGTCAGACAATGTAAGTGACCCTGTAGTTCTCATCTCATTATCTCTAGCCGCTTTATCCTTCTACAGGGTCGCAGGCAAGCTGGAGCCTATCCCAGCTGACTATGGGCGAAAGGCAGGGTACACCTTGGACAAGTTGCCAGGTCATCACAGGGCTGACACATAGACAACCATTCACACTCACGGTCAATTTATAGTCACCAGTTAACCTAACCTGCATGTCTTTGGACTGTGGTGGAAACCGGAGCACCCGGAGGAAACCCATGCGGACACAAGGAGAATATGCAAACTCCACACAGAAAGGCCCTCGCCGGCCCTGGGGCTCGAACCCAGGACCTTCTTGCTGTGAGGCGACAGCACGAACCACTACACCACCGTGCCATCCCAACCCTGTAGTTAACTGATAGAACTGTATCAGATCAGCAATTAGAATGTTTTACTCCCCTTAGAGAAATTGAATTACTTTCATTAATCTCCGCATCAAAAGCCTCAACTTGTGCACTAGATCCCTTGCCTACACATCTATTCAAAAAAGATAATACCCGAAGTAATTGAACCACTTCTAAAAATAATAAATTCTTCTCTTAGGATTGGCTATGTACCCAAATCCTTTAAACTAGCAGTTA